>NC_056705.1:36903950-37113950 GCF_018831695.1 Puntigrus tetrazona | reverse complement strand
GTTGTGGATATTGTGCAGAAAGCATTTTTACTGCATTGGTTTTTTTCCCAAGGATTGTTACCTTGGTAATTTCCTAAAAATGTTTTTGCAATTATGCAACTGCGTGATCTAACTAGTCATCTGAACCGACTTAAACCTCTGTTGTTTCAGTGCCAAGGGCGTTACCCTTTGTTATACGCTTCTTCTTCAATCTTGGCTTTGATCTCTTCTGTAATCTTCTCTGGACTGCAGACAACTTTGGTTGGCGTAGCTTCACTTTCCTGCTCCGTCAGAGGGTTTCCACTGCTTTTGTTTCACATAGGAAAGAAGAGACAGGGGATGGGGCAATAAAAAAATTGCCGTTACGCAGATACGTGCTCTCTCCAGTTCATAACCACGAGTGTTAACAGTAATAACCTCTGCCCTATTGGAGAGACTTAAATGCCACAGAAAGGAACGTGGCGCATATGCCACTGCAGCTCTGACAGAAGTGAGACATGATATGTTTAAACTAGTCCTTTGGGAGGTCTTTAAACATCACTGGCTTTAGAATAGCACGCACATCACCAGATTGTTATTGTCTGTCTGTCTGAGAGTTAAACCCCGGTATTTAGATTTGACAGTACGGTGACAATCTCTTTGCCTTTTTATGCTAAAAAAGTACGGTCGGACACTGAGGGCTGGTTTTTGTCAAACCTTCTTGTCCAAATGTTTATATTTAATCACAAAATAGGATGTGAAATTGACTGCAAATGGGATTTTTGTGGGATTCTTAAGATATTTTAAGCACACTGAAAAAAACGGAAGGTCGCTTAGGTCATAATCTTCCAAAAGGGCCTTGCGTCTTGGTGTACTCTCTCTTAAAAATAAATGCATTTTATTAGTATCTGTGGTTGCATGGAGAAATATTAACATCCACAGCTGCACAAAATGTTTCTATATATTGCACAGCTTAAAAAAAGGCCTAATATCACCTAATTTGTTGTTCAAAGTTAAAAAAAAAAGTTTAGAAATATCAATAAAAACTTTACATAACATCAATTTCTTTCCCCTTAAACTATGCATTAACTGTCGATTTTCTTTTCAAATGATATAAAATCACGCACAATAAAAAACACGCTTACCAAATTAAAAAAAAATCTGAATCAAAACCCCACTTAAGTTTGAGCCCAATTTTCACTCTTAATTAGTTGCTTATTAGCATGCATATTGGGTGTATAATAGCATTTATGAAGCACATATTCTACATCCCTAATCCTATCCAATACATAAACATAACTACCTTTTACGAAATAGTCATAAAAGTAGTTAGTAGAAATGGCTTGCTGTGAACAGTTGCTTACATGTCACGAAGACCTTAAAAAAAATCATAGTAACTTATGGAAAATTGTCATGTCCCCTTTGAAATCTGGATTGGACGTAAAATAATTGGTTTTTTATGAATGAATCATTCAAACATATAAAAACCATAACGAATAACCTAAGACTAAGACACTGCACAAAATGGTTGTTGAAAGCAGATATGCTATTAAATTCACATAATATTTTCAAAATGGGTCTTCTATGGCATCATTGTGAAAACCCACTTTAAAAACACAATTTAATGGATGTTAGTGAATGAATGCATCCTATCGCACATCCAAATGCATATCTTTTAATAAGGCAAACTGATCCATTGTTTTATGGAGACAGAGGATGTCAGAGATCAATTTTCCAAAGCATTATTTGATGAATGTGTGCGCAAGGACACAGTTTATGAGGAACGTGGCGGCACAGAGTAGAGAAAGGCAATTACTTACGATTTGTCAGGCCCGTCTTGTTGAGTGGGGTCTGAGGAACTGCCGTTTTTAATGGCGTTCGCCTCACACTAAGAACAACAATAGGAAACAAACAGTAAAAAAACTGTCAAGGTCTCATTCTGATGAATGACTTGGGCCTTCAAGCGGTCACCTCGATGAAATGCCACATGTAGGAAACTTAAAGATAAAGCGTCATTAATTACACGAGGCTGCTGACAGGCTACAACATAAGAGCTGACGAGTGCAGTGCGTGTGAGATAGGACTCACCACCACAGGAAGTGCACCGGGTGCAACATTAGGGCCAGCGGTGGCTGGCGTCTGCCCGGGGATGTTCAGTAGATTAAACTTGGGAACTACAGCCACGCTAACTCTTCGTCTGGGCAATGCCTTAGAGAAAACAAAAACATGCTCACTTCATATATATACACATTTGATCTGTAATATATACATTTAATCTGCAAGAACCATATGAAGAGTTTGGCTTCAAAAATGCTCTAAATGCCATAAAAAAAAAAATAAAAAAAAGATAATATTTAGTTTTGCTCAACAGAAGAAACTTGCAGTTTTAGAAGAATTTTAACCTTCGAAAAGGTTCTCCTATGGCAACAGTTTTTTTTAATTCTTTAGCCACAGATTTTTGCCTACCTTTCCCATTTGCACAGACATGGATCTTGATGTACGTGGAACACCATCCTCTGTGCGAAACACGTAAGTAAGAGATGAAACATAAGCGGGCATGTCTTGAGGGGGAACGACTGTGGTTTTGATGTTTCTGTTTACCTCCAGTGTCCACGGATCCCGCATAGCAGCGGCTGGAGTTCTGGCTGGCAAGCTTCTTAAACTCCATCAGCTCAGCGTGGTCCTTCTCATACGTCCGCTTCAGATTCTCCACGTACTGCATCATCACCTCAGTGGCCTTATTCATTCTCTTCTCCTGCCAAGGATGAATCAAATTATCATATGTACGATCCACAGTGTATTCTGCATCTCCACGCACTGTGTTTTTTGGGTCTCACTAATAGTAGCAATAAGGACAACAATGTTATTTATCCAAGCAGGACATGTCCTGGATCAAAATCCTTGGAAAAACAACGACATCTGCTAAACTTATCATAACATATCCTGTACAATCAGAGTGAAATAACCAAAACCCAAGCCTATTCTTAAAATCTGACTGGTTTAGTAGGGGGCACAATCCAAATTTGCATATTTAACGAGTGTAAAACTTACATATTGCATAAAACATTGGCGAATAAGCACCCTTTCCATCCAACGAGTCAAAGGGAGCAAATCCATTAGTTCCTGATAAACTGATACTATATGCGTCGGAGTGAGCAGATGAAACAAAATAAATAGAGTCACTGCTTTTAGAGGCCTCCTGTATGGGAACGCAAGAGTTATATAGTTATACCTTTTAGAATGACCATCACAACATTTCAGATGCTGTGGAACGAGATCGATCTGCTGGTTAGACAGGTTTAGCTGTCCTACAGCGCAAAGTCACATGACTTTCCTGATGCACATGGTGGAACGTATTCAGCAAATTCATTTGCATCTGTGATTATTCGCTTTAACCCTTTTCCGCACAAATCACAAACTTACAAGCGAGTGTAAAAACTTTTTTGTGAATTAAGGGATTCTTATTTGTCTGTTTGGTCTCAAAGTCATCATTTTACATGACCTAGTTTTATTGAAAACAAGAAGATATTCTTAAAATAAAATGATTTATCTTCCCAAAACTGCATATTAGCTGCTACATTTCTGGTTAACATTGTTTTTTGGAGCAGCAAGGTTGATTCAGGGACATGTCTTAAATGACGTTTAGTCTATTATCAGTCAAACACACTCAGGCATGTTAGGCCAGCAGGTCTGGAAGGTTACTAATCTTGCATCTACTAGGCAAAAGTAGACTTAAAATGCATTTGTTGTTAAAAGAAACATGACTAGTCTATAGGGTATTAAAAATAGGCAGCAACAACAACCTCAAAAATATTTGGTTTTTGGGTTCACTTTATTTTGACGGTTCCTTTACCGTATTCTGTTGACTATAAGTAACATTGCATCTACATATCTACTAACTTTCATTATTAGTAGAGTATTAGTAGACTGGTAGGGTTGGTGTAAGTTGACATGCACTTGTCGAGAATGTCTGTTGGGAGATCATCAAAATAAAGATTTAGCAGATATTAATCAGATAGTGTACTGATATTCTAATGACGGTTAGGTGACTTTTCAAAATAAAGTGTTACCAAACATTTGCAAAAGTAAGGCATGGAGGTGCATGCAGGGCCTATTATTAATAGTGTTGCCAATAGCTACAGACGTACCGCTGAGTCCTTCTCTGTTCACTTGGTTTACTTTGGCTTGCACATTAACCTAAGGGCAGCCATGACACTTCACAAACATATCTTATCTGCTGGAAAATAAACATTCCCATTTAGTGCCCCTCTAGTGCACCAAGAAAAGAGACCGTTTTCTCATGAAACTCGTGAAGATCACTTCGATTGGGGGGCTGAGAGAGACCTGCAGTCACATTAACAACATGCATCAAATGCATTTTTGCTGTTAATAGTACTGAGATGTATAAAGCATCTCCTGCAGAAATCGAGCAGCTCTCTGTTGTCAGTGCATTGGATTCGCATCACAAACAAGATGAGCGTTCAATCTGCATGGGAAGCTTCTTTACCCTCACATGAAAAACACAACTGCGCAGATGACGAATCTAAACATGCCTGCCATTAAACCTCTTAAACCAATCCATATTTTTACGCGAATATCAAGCAGAAAATGTTGGCCAGCAGGCAATCGCTATGAGTGCATTAAGTGACATCTGTGTATTTCAGAATCTGTTAAATGTACAAGAGTATCTGTTGAATTTAATGGGGGAAAATTATACTGTTTACAGACCGGACGCTTTGTGTATGTTAAAGATTGCAGTTGAGAAAGAAGCGAATAGACTGCGTTTATAAAAGTAATTAAAGGGGTGGTTGACCGTATTTTTCTAGACCTGATTGTGTTTATGGGGTGCAGTCCAACATGCATTAATACTTTAAGAAAGCCCCTGGTTTTCAGTAATAAGCGATGGGTTCAGATTGGTCAGGTGGCCCAGTGCATTGTGATTGGCTAAACTGCCTCTAGAGCATGTCTAAATGTCCCGCCCCTCAGCCTGTGCTCCACTTGTATCGTAAACAATAGCGTCGTCTATATTGCTCATCAATTTGAGCCATAGAATATTAGTGAAGAGGATCTCACAGAACCAGAGCAAGCATGGCTCTCAATGATATGTTTTGGTTTGCTGTTGTGTCATACAGTTAGACACACCGTTACGGCGAAAGCCATAACTCATGGTTGAGTAAATTATGTTAGTTTTGTTTTATTGGCACAAAAAAGTATTCTCGTAGCATTTCAAAACTGAAGTTATGTCACATGGAATGTTTTCCTGATGTATTTACTACGTTTCTGGACCCTGGTAACATTTTAGTCGTGTTGCTGTCTATGGAGGGTCAGATAGCGCTCTGATTTCATCAAAAATATCTTAATTTGTGTTCTGAAGGGTTTGGAACAACACGACGAAATTTTTTTTAGGTGAACTAACCCTTTAACTTTGGGTGACTGATGAGTATATGGTATGCGCGCCGAAAGACACACATCAACTGTTTGCGAGCTGTACTTCACGCACTGCAAAAGACAATTAAGCTTTTTTTTTGCTTGTGAAATTTTGAATGCGACCACAGCTATGATGAGCATCTCACCTGCCTCACGGCTCCCACCATTTCAGCCCGGCTGGAAAGGCGGTTGGTCAGGCGGTGCAACACGGCGATGGTTTCTAAGAGCTGCTGGTAAAACTCCCGCTGCTCGATGTTCTGCCACTGCGACACGGTGTTCTGAAATGGGACCCCAGCAACAATTACAGCTACATTCCAGTGCATTCCCAACACGTGTGTTTGTGCGGGCTGTTTACGTTCGGGTCTGACCTTGAGGCTGCTTTTAAACTCTTCCAGTTCCTTCTCCGTGTTTTCCTCAGTCAGGTTGCGCTCCCTTTCCGCCTGTTTCAGTCGAGACTCCAGCGTGTAATTGTCGTTGCGGAATGCCAGGGACAGCTGCACAAAAGCATTCTGCGGGGAAAAGCAGCAACGCGACCATTAAAAGACAAGACGCAGCGATTCACTTTGAAGGTATGTGTCAATGTGGAAACACATCTGTTTTCACCGGTTTAAAATCAATTAGCCTCAGGCACAGTGGAAAATACACATGCAAAATCACGCACAAAAATAATTACTTTAGATAAGTGTCATTCTTATTTATTATCGAATTCTTTCATTTTGTTTGTAATGCAAACTTTTTTTATATTATTATATATTTATTGCCATTGCATTTTAAAGACTTTGAGAAAATTTTTTTTATAAAAATTGTTTTGAAAAGAATATTTAAAGCACCACTGTCCGACTCTTCAGCTTTTCATTAGATGTCACATTTGCTGAAACAAACACTGAATTTATTCTTAAAAAAACCCATAAATAAAAGACAAACCATTGGGGTATTGCTTATAACACTTTTGATGTAAAAATAACACTATGACCTTCTCCTAATGTCCTCTGTTACCATGATGAACTTTCTTCACTAAGGATGCATTTATATAAAAAAGTAAAATAGCAAACAAATATTGCAAACTATTATTTTAAAATCGAAATAACTATTTACTTAAAAAGAAAAAACATTTTAAAATATAACTGAATTATGCAAAGGTACATTTTTAGTATTATTACTGTCATAATGATCCTCCAGAAATCATTCCAATATGCTGATTTGCTCTTCAACAAACATTTCTTATTAATCTTAGAACTAAGCTGTGCAGCATACTGTTTTGTGTAAACTGATATTGTCATTGATAAACGTAATGCGTCCTCGCTAAACAAAAGAAAACAAAACACTTGAATATTCTGGATGGAACCAGAGAAAGACGGAGGAAAGCAGCAATTTTATAGGACCTTTACTGTCAGAATTACTTTAGAGTACAGCCAGTATTGTCTGAATATTAGAGAGGAAAATACGTCCAGCCCTTGACCCTCACTAGCGTCATCCTGGGAGCGGACTGTATCCACAAAGGCCTGTTTGTTTCCTCACAGGGGACAGGAACTCACTAAAACCCATCAAACTGCCATGTCCTAAGTCAGGCTCAACAGCACAGACAGCCATGGCCCTTGCGGACACATCAAAACAGCCTCCTTCTGGAAAACCGTATTAAGCTAGAACAGCTGTGATGCAATTATGATAACCTACTGATTCATGTGCCCTCGGAATTTATTTTCTTAATTATACACGGGAACAAAGTTAACAAGGACCAAATGCATCTAAAGCTGCTTAATAATAAACCCGCTGTCATAAGCGCAGTTGTATTAAGCTCACAATTTCAATGCTTATGAAGAAAAATCTAACAAAAAAGAAGGTTTTTGGTACAAAGCAATGACTAAACGACTTTGTATCAAAAGCATTATTTAGGTTTTTTCATCTTTATTTAATAAAAAAATACACACCTCAACTTCCTTTTCTGAGAGCGGGGGTGCGCTGCAACAAAAAACAGTTAGAAGACGTGAGGAGGTATTAATAGTAAGGAAATGGTTGATTTTTTTTGATCAAATGATGGTTTTGTGAACACACCAGCCAGGTAAACCTCTGTGCAGTTTGAGTTTGCGTAGCATGACGTCTGAAATGTTGGGCATAGCATCAGGTTTCTCTTTGGCCTCCTCTTCACTGGGAGAGCCGGTGAGCGGAGAGCAAGGACCTGAGAGATAAACCCATTGCTAGGTTTAACGCAGCACACTTGAAAGAACCGTAAAAGGAGATCATTGCGAGCGCTAGGTGTTAATTGTGACACGTATGGCGCCATCTAGCGGTGTACGAGTATAGTTACATTGCATATGTATTTCACACGATAAATTCATAATTTGCTGCTTATTAAGGTGGTTGGGTAGGATTAGGGATTTTAGAATAAGGTCATGTAGAATAAGGCATTAATATATGCTTAATTAGCACTAATAAATGGCTAATATTCTAGTAATATGCATGCTAATAAGCAATAGGTTTAACTATAAAATGTCACCCTATATATTTCTAATGTAGTTTAAATGTAGTTTCTTTTTTAAGCTTTTTGTACATTTTGTGAATTTTACATGTTCATTAAATTAAATAAAACCCATTAAATGTTAAATATGCATTTCATAAGATTTTACATACATTATGCAGTACATGTTCATGTGAGACTATGGGAAAAAAAGACTTTTTGTTGCACACATTTTTAACTAAAGGCACAGTTTACACAAGGTTTTTTTTTACTATGTTTGATTTCAGCTCATGTTTATCTTAAGTAAAATAACTTTGATGAAAATGTAATGATTTAATTTTAGTTTATGACAATAACCCTGAGCAGAGGGATATTAAATATAACAAATCAATATAACAAAATGGGTTCCAAGGTTGTTTGGACTTCAAAATCTTGTTGCAAAGTAGAAAGTCTTGCAGATCTGGATTGACTTGAGATTGAATATAAGATTTTATAGTGTTCAGCAATATATAAAAGAAGTTGCAAAAAGCTTATGCGCAGACTGAATCATACCTCGTTCCTGCTCAGCCGTTTCATTCAGGTCAGGAAGCTTTGAGCTGGAGATGCTCTGGTTACGTATCAGTTTGTGCTCCTAGGGAAGGAACGGAAACTGTACTTATTTTACTAAATCGGGGACATAATATTCCCTTTACTCTTCCAACCGGGCTCAAACAGCCGAGAACGCCATAAAAGGAACATTAAAAACTACTAACACAGCACGGTTACCAGGTTGTCCAAAGACAACAAAGGATTACCTCACGCAATTTGGACAGTTTCTGAACGTTCCCGGGTGGCACAGGGAAGTCCTTGTACCCGGAGGACTTGAACAGAGACTCCCGTGATTTGTCCGAGAGATTGTCCTCCCCTTTGGGTGCTGCATTCCTCATGTTCATGGAGCCCACCGTGTCCCAGGAGACGGCTCTCATCAGAGGAGGGAAGGCCCCTATCGTTTTGATTTCGGCCGTGCATGGGGCTTGCTGTGTGGGTGGTCGGGGGACGGGTTTGGCTACCCCTGTAGCTGGAGGCTGACTGATGCCGCAGCCCGAAGTCTCTTCCTTTTTCTGGGCCGCGTGTTCAGAGTTCTTCCCCTTGTCCGTTGGTGCGGGATGGTCTGGCTTCTCCTTTTGAAACACCGCGGGATCTCTGGCTGGTACAGCGCTGGCATAACGGGGGGTTAAAGTTCCTGAGGACACCTTTCGCTTGTCACTGGGCATCCAATCTACTAGCCTTGTGAAGGTCTGAGGAAGAGATGACGTAAAATATGTTTTAGAGTTTCTATATTGTATTGTACATAATTTTACCTTTTGTGTGTTTTTTGATTTTACATTTGAAGTTTATATCTTGTAAATGTACTAATTTGCTACTTCATAATTATACATGTGAGGTTACACACACAAATATATATTTAAAAATACATATATTCAAATATAAAATATTACAAATTGTTTCAACAATTCAAACAAAGTATTTTTAAATGTGTTTTAGTTCACTTAAATGTTTGTCAGCATTGACAAGTAAACTTTAACTATATTTCAAAGACAATAAAAGTAACGAAATTACATAAATATATCCCTACGTGGGTAAGAAAAACACTCTAAACTATCTGCTACCTAATATAAATGTCAACTATAATGCATTTTCATTTAATTGCAACTAACATATATTTAAGTGTCAGAAAAATTGCAAAGTATATTTTTCCATTTTTTTTTTTTTTTTTATTACAATTGCGGCCCAACAATCTAAACATCAACTACACTATGACAGTTGTTAGTGCAATAAACATTATATTCGAAGTAAAAATAAAACAATAAAAAAGGAATAGCATGGCCAATTTAATGTAAGTCACTCACATCTATTTTAAGCCAAAACACTGAAGAGTCAAAGATATTACATTTGTTACACAAACCTCCTGCTCTGGTTTACTGGTGTCCCCTTGGTCATGGGTAGACGGTGCCTCCAGATGCTGAGCACATACACAAACACGAACAATCCAGTATTTATCATCACCAGGAGGACACATGGAGAACATACAGAGGGGAATCTGAAGTGGCGCTTACCTTAGCTATGGAGGGACTAGCTGGAGGTGTTGAAGTGCCCTCTGGACCTGATGGAAAAACAAAACCATTTAGCTCAGACCAACCATAGCAGGGATCTCGGTGGGTAAACGTGACTGAAAGCACAGCGTGGTACCTAGCTGTGAGGGTGCGGAGAGGGAACTGCTTCTGGACGGTCTGGGGGAGGAGCATGGCGTTGGGTTCGGGGAGAGAGCTGTAACCCAAAGACACTGTTACCCATTTTTGGACATGCACTGACCATCACTTTGTTTAATCTCTCATCGGCCTGTGAATACGTTCAAGTCAGTAAGCTGTAGCTGGTAGGCAGGAGAAAGGAGGAATTTTGGCTGGCGCACAAGACATGGACATGCGGACACGTACATGATGTTACAGGCTGATAAGCAAGGAAGTCGCAAAAGCTAAAAATAAAGAAGCCTCTTCTGAAACAAACATTTCAAGAACGCGACAAAAACAACGGCATTCACCGCTTGGAAGACGTTTCCTTTATTAAAATCAAGAAGAATTGTGTTATATGTAAAAACAAAAAACTTTATTTGTTGAGTTGTTAAGTTGATAATATGCTGTCAGTTATCATCAAACATAATTTTGAGATGCACGCATGATATGCACAAAGATATTACAAAAGGCTGTGTACGTGAAGGTAAATGTCTAACTGCCTAGAAAAGAGATGCATGATTAAACCTCAAAGATTATTGTTAAAGGAAATGTTTTGTTAAACTTCATAATGAAAAGATCCCAGATAAGTGGTTTAGCTCCCCTTAATTTTGTAATGATAATATTTTCAAAATATATACTGTATGTGTGTGTCTTTACTATTACTATTAATCACTATTAATCGTTGCCCATATATATATATATATATATATATATATATATATATATATATATATATATATATATATATATATATATATATATATATATATATATATATATATATATATATATATATATATATATATATATATATATATATATATATATATATATATATATATGTGTGTGTGTGTGTATGTATGTATGTGTAAGTTTAAAAAAGGTCCCCTATGACCCCAGAAATTTTTTTTTTTTTTATTTTTATACCTGTTGGAGACTCAGTGAGGCTGCAGGTGGAGCGCCGGCCTCTGCGCTGCAGGAAGCGATCACTGACTTTCTTGGCCTCCTCGAGCAGCTCCAGATTCTTCTGACGATCCTCTTCAGATAACTGCAGCTCAGGAAGCTGATCCTTCACCAGGTCTATCACGTGTCCATCATCATCTCAAACACAAATACACACACAACCTAAACACAGCTGTAACTCGCCAACTCATCTCAAAAGGAGGAAGAAAGTAAACACATACCAAAGTGCAAATGACTCAGTTTCATAAACGTTATTTTAAGCTTTCCTGCAGCAGCTGTCCGTACACAAAGTTATATACATTTTATCTTATAACATGTCTTTAAATTCTGAATCTAAAGCAATATATTTTCACATTTACACGAGTGTGTAGATGAACATACCCACTGTGGTGATGGGACATGAAGAGGCTGAGTTTCGGGAGAGACGAGGTCTAGGGCTGTGTGGTCTGACATAAAATAAAAAAAAAATGTAACCAACACATTCTCAACATGACTGAGCAGGTTTATATTAAGCTTAAGTAAAAACAGTGTCTGAATGACTAAAAATGCTGTACAAAGATTGGACAATAAAGATTTTTTTTGGTAATCTTTTAAATGGTCTTCTTGACACGAGTACCTTGCTTTCTCAAGAGGACAGGGCTCTTGCTTGTTGACTTGTCTTGGAAGCACAATAGCTGGTGGAGTTATGGTTACATTCACCATCTTGCTTTCAACTGGAGCGTACTGCAGAAAAACAAAACACAACACAAGGATGCTTCTCTGGCTGGCTGTAATGTTTTTGGTCAGATTCTTGGAAAGCCTCGAGACTGAGGGTTTTACATTTTTAAACGGACACTTTTACTTTGCAGAGTTCAAAATATTTTGCATAATATTCACAATAAATATATATGTGTGTTTGTGTGTGTATATTTATAAATATATATATATATATATATATATATATATATATATATATATATATATATATATATATATATATATATATATATATATATATATATATATATATATATATATATATACACACACACACACACACACACACATATGAACTGCCAAGTTTTCTAATAAAAATTCTTAGAACAAGATAGATGCTATAGTTGTAGTAAATTTGAGGTTAAACAAAGCCACAAAAATCTTAATTCAATATATACAATCTGAAAGCAATTCTTAATGGTGTATGCAGACTATCTTCTCGCTTATTTAAGGGGAAAATCCTGCCAAAAAACATGACTAATTATGGGATTATTTTATATTATATTATTTTTTTTCATACAGTACCGTAGCGGCAAAAAAGAGAAATTAAAAGCAAACAGTAAGATGTAATGATTTTTCATGGGAAAGTATGGGAAATTTCCCAACTGTACTGCACAGCAGGTCCACTTTTTAGCCCCAGCAAACAATTTCACACATGCCAGCTCAAAACACTTAGCTTTCTCCCATGGGAAAAACAACATGTTGCGATAACATCCCCTGTACGAGAGGAAGCAAAATATTAGTCTTTGCAGTAGTCCAATTACACTGTTTTTGATTATTGTGCAATTGCGTAACTACTGATTTACAATTTATTATGTAAACAGTCTCGACTTTTATTAATTACAAATTATCATCAAATAATTACATTCTTTGGGAGCAAAAAAATATCATCAGGAAGTGCTCTCTGACAGAGCCATGCCACAACATGCCACATACCATCAAGTGCTGTCATACTTTTATACACAAAAACGATCACGGCGCGCTAAAGTCCTTGAGTTTAGTACTTCAGTACAAAGTGGAGGCTTTATTTGTTTGGCCTTTATTCTGGGATTAGATTACTGAAGTGTAATATGATTTTAAAGAGTGGTCTTATCTGAGTCCCAACCTTTTATGAGTCACAGCACGAGTGGATTGTACTCACTCAAGAATAACATAATGACTAATGAAACAACAACCCCTGACAGGCTTTGATGTTGAAATGGACTGTGCTCTCCAAAAGCTTGTCTTCGGTGAAGCAATAGCTCTTCTCACTCACAGGCCACGATAGAGTGACATTCGTAAAAAAAAAAAAAGGACTTTCAGTAATGGCTGACTTCCCGGGTGCCGTCGGCTCTGGAACAGGAATCCTATTGGCTGTTACCATTATCTATCAGTACTTTGAAATATTTGTTAAGGAACAGAGTGAAGTTGGCGGCATGGGAGCGCTCCTCTTCTAAACAAGGACGCACACATAATTGCTGACACCTTATGAAACCCTGTGCGATGGCGTTTCAGGCAAAAGCAGAGTATATTTTGGGAGTTCAAAACAAGTTGGCAAAGCGAACTTTCTGAAAAAAAAAAAACTCTGCTGCAGCTGGTGAACGCGTTACAATTGGTCTGTGACTTTATCAATAAAAATTATGTTTTTAAATTGGTGTTTTGGTGACAACACTAGAAGTGACTCGTCTGAATTGCAGAGCAGCTGCAAACAAATGCTCAAATTCTTTCTTAACTGATGTTTCCTTCGCATTTTTGTTACGTTCATTTTGTTATTCCGCTACCAGCAGATATACACAGTGTATTTCAAAAGTTCTTTTTACTCTTCTACCATTAAGAAAAGAATAACAAACGCTGTTTTTCTTTGAGGCCTAACTGTGTAACGTGACTTTGCAAGCAGAACTGATCCATTCTGTGGCGTTAGGGTACTGATAATATCTGAATCCTGATTAAGAGTGGAATGCAGTCTTTTGGGAAAAGATTATATGCATTTTCTTCCTCCTCAGATGACCATCTTTACAGGGATCATAAGTCAGATGTGATGTGGTTAGTGCACGTGTTTGAAGGTGAAGAGAATCATTTTTGCACCACTAGTCGCACAAAGCCTTGCAATCTGTGTTCGATTAGCCAGACTGGGTCAGCCAATGGTGGGGCTTTTAGACCGACTAACTATGGAGGTAATCTATTGGGGGTCAAATCTGAATCTTGTAGGCAGGACTGTTGTGTGTGTATTTATTATATAAAGTTGCACATGCTTCCCGTGTGTATCAGTGTATTTCTGCTTTTTTGAAAGCGCCACCTACTGTCTGAGAGTGAAAATGCATTTTCATTCAGCCTCTGCCTTTTTTGCATATCAGACATTTGGCAAAAATACAAACACGAACATTTTTACCAATCTAGCTATGATTGTATTAAATCCTATTGAAATTCTGTGGTGTGAAATCTCTGTTTTTGGCGTAGGCATAATAGTGCAATATTCAT
Source organism: Puntigrus tetrazona (assembly GCF_018831695.1). NCBI lineage: Eukaryota > Metazoa > Chordata > Actinopteri > Cypriniformes > Cyprinidae > Puntigrus > Puntigrus tetrazona. The sequence continues at coordinate 37,099,664 of NC_056705.1, read as the reverse complement.
TGCCATCGAATGCAACGCAAATGCAACGTGGAATAGATGCACAAATATTCAGATTTGGCCTGACGGTGTGAATGCAGTCTGACGTGATGTGATAGTTTGACTCACTGTGGAGGGCGAGCTGGATGTACTGTCGAGCTCCTCTGGGGAGTCTTCCTCTTCCTCAGGAAGGGTGGGCATGGCGGGGATGAGCGGGGGCCGAGAACGTGTGTGAGGGAAGATAAAAGAAGTGACAGAATCTGTCACAAAACTATGAGCTTTCTTCAGTGAAGTCTGCTCACCCCGTGATCGTGTGAACTGACATACAGCGGAGGGGTCCGCTCGGTCCTGTACAGACAACACAACACATGCATGTGTGAGGAAACAAGTTTATACAGTTACAGAACAGTAGTGTTGCTAGTGCCACGGTACACTGAAGGTAATATCATGGTACTGTACAATAACCATATTCTCACGTGTTACTGAACTCCAAGGCACTGTATTAAACGTGATAATAGTGAAAGACAGATTAAAAGGGTGATTTAATGATAGCAGAACTTTTATTGGAAAACAGCCTACTTCGGCTACATTTTTGATGCAATAATTGATTAAAAATACGTAAAACAAGCATTCAACTCAAGTCACATTTTCTCACTAGATCAGTGGTTCTCAAAAAGAGGAGCTGAAGAACTTCCAAGAAGGCCTCAAGATGATATTGAAAAAAGTCCAAACAACATAAAATCAAGATACTTATACTTACTTAACTTAACTGTTTTATAGTTTCCAGGTTGTTGTTCAATATACTTTTTTGAAGCCTACTCTTTGCATTATTTTGAAAATAATTGTTTTAAACATTAGAATTCTTGTTAAAAAAAAAAGGTAATTTTCTATTTTTAGCAATGATATTACGCAGCGCCTGAAAACGCTGGGGACTATGAGTTCCTTGATTATTATGCCAGAATGAGAGTGCAGTTTCTAGTTATATCAGTCTGGAAAATAACAATTTTTCATTTTCCGTCAGCCTTAGTACACAATGTAACTACAGAAGGTTAAAGTTTTAAATAGGAAAAATACTTATGCTCTTTCATCATTTTTGAGTTATGCTAACGGTCTAATCAGATTCAATGATCTATGCTAAGCTACAGCTAACTGTGCTACTACCAGACCCCCCGAGATCGGCTGAATGGATTTCAAAACATGTTCCTTTAACCACAGTGTGACATTTGTTTGGCAAAATATATGCATGTTTCCCCCACTGGCCTTTGTCCTATCACAAAGCCCCATCTCATGTTCCTGCCTCTCAAGAGTTTTAAGAGGAAATGTTTCCCTACAGCAAAATAACAGTTACTGATGGCATCGCATATACAAAAATACTGCTACAGGGATGAGCAGGGCCAACAAAAATAACATCTGAAAGTGTCATCATCAGGAGAAGAAAAACTCAGAATCAATACGGGACCACCATCAACAGCCAGTGAGAGTGGAGTTTTTGCCTATTTATATTACCTCTAACACAGCTTATCTCTGTCATAAACAAATGTCTAAAAATATGCATGAGTCATTAATGCAGCAAATCAAAAAGGGGCTGTTTCACTTGTGTAAAACCAACTGTCTGTCGAGTTGTGCTATAAACACGGCTCGGTCTCAAGATACAGATCGTGGAGAAAGGAGACTCCTTCATTCTCCCAAAGGAATGCATTTCATTTTCTATTAAATCCCATCTGAACGCTACGAAGGCTATCTTTGGCTTCCTGTACACCCAAACAAAATAAGAGACAATTTCAAAGACAAATCTTATTTTAGTTAATGTCTTAAAAGTGTAGAGAAACTCAAGAGTGTTTACACAGCAGTGAATTCACATTATAAAACTGGACCATGATTGTACAGAAGAAAACAGACAAGCACAAATAAACCCTGCCTCACTTATCCCACACACCTCTATCATGTAGCATGGCAGGTTCTTCAGGCAAAAGATCCTACCCTCAAATCCCAAATGGACAGGTTTCCTTTAAAGTTTAATTTTATTTATGTGAACCATCTGAATTTTGCAAAGCAATCTGCAGGGAAAACAGTCTTTCCATCCAATTGAATCAAGAGAACAGTCATTTCCAATAACAAAAAACCAAAAATAATTTATTTAACAATTCTTCTCCCCTAAGTTAAATATTAAATGCCATTTTGGAGAGTACCCAAGAATGCAATTGCCGTAATCAGGGTTCTTTACGCTTAAGTTAAAGCTTGCGTTTGAGTTGTGGTACTCTTCAAAGTGGTGGAACATAGTAACTCGGGGGAGAAGAGTTGTAAAAAATCATTATTTTTTATTTCTTTGCACACAAAAAGTACTCTCATAGCTTCTCTCAAGTTGAGCCACTGATGTGAAATGGACTGTTTTACTGATGTCCTTGCTACGCTTCTGGATCTGGCAACATTACAGTTACATTGCTGTCTATGGGAGAGTCAGAAAGCTCTTAAGATTCCACTAACAATTTCTTTAATTTGTGTTCTGAAGTTGAAGGAAGGTCTTATGGGTTTATTGATGTCAAAATTGTCATTTTGGGGTGAACTAATCCTATAAGGTGATAAAAATGCCCTTACAAATGTTAAAAAGAGGACCGTGGAAATCAAAAACTGGACCCTGGCTCCAACCTCAATTAAACAAATCTTAACCAAAAGTAATCATGGTTTTCATGAATACTACAATATTTCAAGATGGCTTGCTGGGACGAGTTGTAGGACATTGGCCTTCAAGCACCAGGACTGGGCACCCCTGTTATCTCTAACAAATGATTCAGTCACATGATGTTCTGATAAACATCAATGATTTCTTTTTCTGTAAATGGGATTCCATATCAGTTTATGCACATTTTACCACAGAATAAAAACTTCTGTCAAACAAGGATATTATTTGCATCTTGGTGTTTTCAGCTAACAATATCCCAAAAGCATCCTAAAGCATTTTTATGGTCCATAAAAATGGTTTCGGATGCTTTGCTTTTCAATTATTTCCCATTTCCTCAGAGTACCTTACTTCAACCAGGGAAGAATCATGCCTGTAGCACAAATAGGAAGTCATGCACTTAATTGTAACACTTAAAAAGTATTAGTAAAATACTTTACCCACACATGTATCACTAAATGTTTAAAATGGCATCAAATGGAAGCACAAGCCAGATTCTTGCTCCTACCTAAAGGGCTGTCTAATCATGGTCTTGAAGGACCAACATCCTGCAGAATATAGCTTTAATATACTAAAACACACCTGCCTTGAAGTTTTTAAGTGTTCATCATGAGGACTTTGATTACCTGGTTCATATATGTCTCAATACGCTACAGCTAAAACTCTGCAAGAACAGGACTGTCTACCACATCTTAGATTATACAAAAATACTCAACACCCTTTCCTTAATTGGGGTTATATTAGATCCAACACACTGAAAAGGATACATACCTTAAATGGGAAAAACATTCTCAAGTCCAAGTTTAAAAGGAAGTATGGAGCATTACTGAGTTTTTTTCCCCAAGGTAATTAATTCCAGACACATACAATGAATTAAGAATGAACTAATTCTCAATAAACAATGTGTTTTTATGAATACATACTGTATATCCTAGGTGCATGGCTCATTTGGGACAGTGTATCGGTACTGATAATGGATGAAACTCACCCCTGGACTGTCAGTTAGATCTTCACCCTGGACACTAGGATTCTTTGATGTTTCTGAGTAACTTGTTTTTGGGTCTTCTTCAGTCTCACTGTTCCCTGTCCTTGCCTGACTCTCCGATTCCTCCTGACTCCTCCCAGTGCAATCTGAATCCTCTCTTTCCTCTTGACACCTCCCAGTATCCTCTACTTGATTCTCCCCTGATGAATTGAATCCTTGATTATCCCAGACGTCCGCTGACTTGGAAGGCTGCCCTTGGTTCAGAAGTTTTAAGGCCTCTGTCCTGCTGCTGTGCTCTGTTTTTTGGCACTTTCCAGAACTCGCTGTTTGTCCTCCGCTGTTTTGTAGCTCAGTTCCTGCACATCCAGTCTCTGCTTTACTTTGACTTCCGCACGTTTCCTTGTTTACAGTTAAGGTGTTCCTAATAGCCTCTGACTCTGAGAGGAAGCGGTCATTGCTTGCTGGCCAGTCTAACCTAAAGGAAAACAAAGAACAAAACAACTCACTCACTGTCCATAACCTATGCACAACAATGTAGCATACCAATTTACTGCTTATTAATGCAATACAACCAGATTTTTACAATTTCAGAAAAATTACATTTTCTTTTTATGTTTGACAAAAGAAAGTCATGCAAGTTTAACACAACTTGAGGGTTAAGTGGCATTTGTGTGTGGGGTATCCTTTTAACTAGAATCCTTTTAATTAAGTTTCTGGATGGTTGCTAAATGGTTCCTAAGATGTTTGGGTGAGTAGTAGGTGGTTATATGGATGTCCTGGTGGTTGCTCTGTGGCAGAGGACATAAGAGGAGTGGAACGGAACGAAAAACATTTTTTAAAAGAGCACTTCACCACCGCTCCATCACAAGCGCAATTCATGCAAACGATATTAATTGATATCCCTACATATATACAGTACTTGGAATAATCTAAAAGGTCCAGGTCTCTACGATATTTTGGTCCCTAGACATTTAGTGTAGCAAAATAAAAGTGGAAAAATATTTTTGTCCCACTAAACCTAAAGGACACATTCTTCCTAGGTAATGCAATAGAGAACTATTGCATTACCAAGGAAGAATGTGTCCTTAAGGTTTTTGGTCCACGGGTTTAGACGTATCAGTTGGGAGTCAAAGTAATTTATTGGGGCCATGGTGGGTGACAGTATAAACTGTGTTGCTCCTGCACAGTCTCACCTCACGCTGGATCATCTTTGTGTGAGGATTTTACATAAACACACACAAGCCTTGTCCTGTAAGAAGTGAAGGAATGTAAACACTGACCCAGCTACATTCTCCTGTCTGTTGTGTGGCGTGGGCTCCTCACAAGCAGACGGTCCCGGCAAAGATGTCTCACTACAGAGTAAAGCAGGACTCTGTAGGGTAAGGGCTCCCACAGATGAAAGACCTGAAAGAAACCAATACTGTTAAGCTGACAATGAGAACTCTTGTTGGTCTCAAAGAGCAAATATATTAAATCGAGACCAAGTTGAGACTTCTGGAATCTTGTATTCTGTGAAAAAAGACAAATGTCGGCTCCACAATTTACAAGAGATCTCAACTATGTCTCAAACTGTGGTCAAATTTGCGATCAAAGGTCAGACTTCTCAATATGAACTCAAACTCTTTCAAGACCTAAGCTCTGTACTCATACTGTACGTCAACAATAGTCTCACCAATTATACATCGAAACAAGCTTTTATAAAAGGAAGTTTGATACACTGAATACGAAAATCATGTTACCAAATGTGAGTTGTCCAAAACCTCAGAAGTGTACATTCCCTTACGAAAAATTAATCACGGTTTTACTACAAATAACACCAAAACACTAACCACTGTGGTATTTGTGGTAAAACTGTGAATATACAAATGATAACCAAAGATGTTTTTTTATGACTAGTCCCACACTGTTCTGGAATCTTCCAGACAGCACTAAAATATTTCAGAAAGTTATAGAAATTTCTAGAATGTTCCCATTCCTGCATCTTTCTTAATTAATGACAGAAGTTCTGAACTTCACTGACCTACATATTTATCAAAATACTGATGTGAAATTAAAAAGTACATCAATAATAAACATGACAGGATTACAAAACAATAAATATTCAAGCGAAACAAATGTTTGTGCACTGTGTTCATTTGGGTTATCTGTGGCGAAGTCGAACTTTCTTTGAAACACAACTGAGAACTCTTCAGAGCTAAGAAAAGAGCGATCCTTTTGTAATATTACCTGTAGACACGGGCTCAGGGCAAACACTGACAGCACGTCTCAGACAAAGCTCAGATGGTGAAACAGGATCCTCATCTAGAAGGGTTGCGTCTGGGTTTTTGCTGACCTTAAAGAAAAAACACATCTTCAGTGATGACTCTACACCAGATGAATCTTTCCTTTGTTCTGTTGTGCGCTGTGTATGTTATCTTATCAGAAAAGACCATTCAAAATATAATTGACATTTAAAAGTGATTACATCAAAAGATTTCCCTAACACTTTGACTAAAACAGGAGAGTGTAGTGCTGGGCGGAAGAGATAACGGTTTTGAAGGCACAATATCAACACAATCTCTTCCACATTCGACACAGGACGTAAGAAGCCTCTGAGCACTGCAATGATTGATATTGGCTTGATTTTGATGGGAGTGTATGAATCATGTTTTGTGATGTGATTCATATTCATTTTTATAGCTCTATATTCTTACTGTAACCAACTGTTGCATTTGTCTATTTTTATATTTCTTTTATGTTTCTTTCAAACCTGCGTGAGTTTCTTTATGTTAAACATAAAAGAAGATATTTTGAAGAATGATTAAAGGGTTGATGGTACCTATTGACTTCATAGTATTTCTTTCTCTACTGTGGAAGTCAATGGGGACCAACAACTGTTTGGCTCTTCAAAATTCAAAACATCTTTTGTGTTCAACATAAGAAACTCATACTTGGGGTTGAGTAAATGATGCCAAAAATTTTCATTTTCTCGTTGAACTATACCTTTAAAGAAATTCAGATGAAAGTTGATATCACAACTTAAAAACTCCTTTAAGCCTCCTTTTACGGAATAACAAAGAAGAAAAAAGGGCTTCTTTTCAATTTTCAATTAATTTTGTTATTAAACTTTACCATAAAAAAAATGTTACTGGACTAACAGATGTTATTAGATTTTATATCATGGGCTCATATGAAGAAGCAAATATAAAAAAATGGGCAGCTTGCCATCTGCTTACTGCGAAACTGTAGGTCAGTATATAAAAAAAGAAAGAAATTAATGTTTATTCTGCAAGAATAATGGTTTTCATAAAATAAAAACTACTTTACTAGTATTAAAAAGCCTTTCTTTCACCTTTTTAACTATATCAAAATGGCAAAGACTATGACAAGAATACGATCAATATGAAATATGCATTTGATATACTGTAGGTATATAAAGGTAAGTAGATGGTAGGGCACTCTAAATGATTTCAGTGGTCCAGGGAGGCCAGACAGCAGGAGTCCTGCAGCACGTTCCCCCGCAGAGAATGACACACAGATGAATATTGCAGTGTAATCCAATCACCCTGATTATTTCCTGCTGGCTACGAGTCTATGTTTGTGAGATTTTGTTCTGTATAACTCGCCCTCCGTTCCTTTCTGTGGTCAATCTGGGCTATATTCTCATTGACTGGATCTATTTTTACTTGGCCTTTGACTGTCACCACTGAAGGGAGTTCAAGTCTTATAAATTTGAGGAGGATGGAAGGTCATCTTGATGGCAGGTCCCTCCGGGTCCCCGATGACCTCAGTGTTACCTCATGGCAAAAGCTCTGACGCGGCTGCATGAGAAAGTGCATGTCCTCCCTTCACTGGTTATGTAACACAGATACAGTGAGCCAGATTTGATGAAAATTTGGTTGTGTGAAAAAGGAAGTGGTTGCTATACAGTCACTGTAAAAACAATTGGAAACGGAGAGAGTGGTCGAGAAACTGGTGATTCAGGTGAGCATCACCAAAAACGTTTAATGATAAACTGGAGTTTTCTCATATTTTCAGTAAATGAAAGAAACGCAGAATTGAACCTTTACTACATATTTTGGAAAAGATATTGAAGAAAATAGTTTCACATACAATGAGGTACAAAACACCCCTAGTGTAAATTAGAGATAAAACCATCTAAAATTTCATACCACAATCAAAGTGACCAAAATGATCACAGTTCTCGCCATTAACGAACCATTCCCAATGACTTATTCTGGAAATAGGCTAATTTTCCAACTCCCCCAGAGATACTAAGTTGAGTTTTACCGTTTTGAAATCTATTCAGCCGATCTCCAGGTCTAGCGATAGCACTTTTAGCATAGCTTAGCATAGATCATTGAATCCAATTAGACCAGTAGCATTGTGCTCAAAAATGATCAAATAGATATTTTCCCTATTTATAACTTCACTCTTCTGTAATTACATTGTGTACTAAAACCGACGAAAAAAAAAAGTTGCGATTTTCTAGACAGATACGATTAGGAACAATGCTCCCATTCCGGTGTGATAATTAAGGATATCATACAGCGCCTTAAAACAGCCAGACTCTCTTGTTTGCATAGGGAGCATGTCTTGCAAGCCAGGGGCTATTTTCCACAGGTGCTGCATGATATTATTGCACCTGCTGTGGCAATGCTACGGTAGCATACTTCCCTGATTGGAATAGGAGTATAGCTCCTAGTCACATCAGCCTAGAAAATCGCAACTTTTCATTTTCCTCCGGTCTCAGTACACGATATAACTACAGAAGAATGTTTTAAATAGAAAATTTTTTGAAATTGGTCGGTACTGGTCTAATTGGTTTCAATGATCTATGCTAAGCTACAGATAAAAAAAGTGCTAACCCCAGACCCGGCTGAATGCATTCGAAAAAGGTAAAACTCAACTTATTAACTCTGGGGGAGTTGGAGAATGAGCCTATTTCCAAAATGTTCCTTTATTAATAACAATAAATACCAGAACTATGCGCTCCCTGTTTGCAAACATAATAAAATAAGTAATATCATCTTTGGATTTTCTTAAACACAATTTAAGTGTGTAGTTACAAACAAAAAAAAGTTATAGTGTCATGTTAAGTATTTTCACTGGGTTGAGTCAACAGAACTAAATTTAGGTCAGGACAGATTAGGTATAAAAAGCTGTCAATTTCAAGCAACTTTTTTATATTTGAGTATTTGCTTTGCTTTAATGACAGCACCATGCAATCTGACATTAAATGCTAAGTTGATAAAACTTGATGATCATGCTCTCTAGCATGGCTTGAGCATCATCCAAAGAGCACCTTGAGCTTCAATGGACACAAGAACATCTGACTGTCTGTCACATGATCAGTGTCACAATTATGCTTATTTAATTAGAGGGCTATAAATACACCAGAAACTAAAACTTTATTTCCAGGTTTAAATTAAATAGGTCTCAGACTTTCAGACAACATCGTGTAACACCACCATGTAACCTGTGCTGCTCCTAAACATGTGTGTAACATGCAGTATTGTAAAAGGAAAGTTTTAGGCAATTGAAACAATGTCACAGCTCCCAGGAAACCAGGCTGTGTGCTTTAAAGTACTTCTTTCTTGTCCACCACAAGCTTGTCTGAAGAGACATAAATCAATCCATGCAAAGAAAAACTTGCTGAAACTCTACCTGATTGGCCAACAGGGATGAAAGATGCTCTCTCAACAGCCCACTATTTCCTTCAAAGCCCTCTTTGTATTTGTGCTGTTGATATTTTTCCTCAAAGCTCCACGATCTCCAGCGTCCTCTCTCTTTTCCTCTCCCTGACTTTTTTCCCTGCACCAGCCTCCCTGTGACTCCTGGGAGCTTTGACCATTTAAGGAGAAGCCTTCTCGTGCTTCTCCGGACCGCTACTGCCGTGTGTGTGTGTGTGTGTGTGTGTGTGTGTGTGTGTGGTTTTCTGCCTGATGCTCCAATGAGCTGCAGCTGAAGTATGAGCCTGTATGTTTTGGACCTCTGCCTCCTTCTGATTTAGATTTAGTTACTAAAATTTTATGGATGACTTTGAAACAGATTAATCGTCTGCATCCTGTTAATGACAGAAATGTTACTTTATTTCCTCTTTAAATATCACTAATGAACTTGCACGTACTAGTTAATAAGAAGCTTCTGAACTGCAGCCAATACAGGCCACGAAAGAGGAAGCGATGAAGAGGTTTTTTTTCTGAATGTTTATGTCTGAATATGCAAATACTATGTGACATCCACAATGTCTTCTTTAAAACAGCTGCTCAGTGCTTTAAAGGAACAGTTCACTCAGAAATACAAGGCCATAGAGGATGTGAAGGTGTTTGCTTCCTCGCTGGAACAGATTTGGAGAAGAAGTAGCACTACATTACTTGCTCAGTAATGGATCCTCTGCAGTGAATGGGGACCGTTAGAGTCCAAACAGCTGGATACTCTCCGAAATAGCACTACAGTGATGCAGATTAGAAAAATTGTTGAATAAAATATATATCTTTTAATATTTAACCAATCTCTTTCCGACACTTCTGGACCCTGATCGGGGTAATTACATTGCTGTCTATGAGAGGGTCAGAGAGGGTTTGGAACGACATGAGGGGGAGTAATTAATTAGTCAACTATCCCTTTAAAAGGTTTAAAAAAACGTCTATGGATTTATTACAAACACACAGCTTTTCACCGTATAACACTTTTAATTGATGGACTGGAGTTGTGGATTATTTTGATATTTTTATCAGCTGTTTGAACTCTCATTCTCTCATTGAACTCCCAAGGCACCCACTTCCTGCATAAGATTTATTGGTGAGCAGTGATGTAATGCTACACATCTCTTTTAATGAAACACTAAATTATCTCAGATGGCCTGACGGCGAGTACTTTCTTTTTATTTTGGGTGAACAAAGCTACGGTGAATATTAATAAATTCCGCCACCATGAAGTGAAGCTACGCATGTGAAACCCAGTCTTATGTTATGTTATGTTATGTTTCTGCTTTTTAAAGGAAATATGAATGATGCAAACTTGCATGGGTGTTGACAATTGCAGTTGGTAGGTTGCACAACATGGTTAGCTTGAGTGTTGCTAGGTAGTTTGATTGGCTGCTAAATGATATCTATATATGTCTCTATGTAAATCCTAAGTGGCATTGCATTTCCTAGAGAATAGATACTTTATTTTAAGGTCCAATTCTCACTTTAAGTTTTGATAAACCATAAACTCTTCTGACTTCTGACTCAATTAACTAATTTGCTACTTATTTATAGCTAAGGAATAGTTCACCCAAAAATGAACATTTCAGCATATTTTACTCACCCCCAAGCCATCCTAGGTGTATATGACTTTCTTCTTTCAGACGAACACAATCAGAGTTTTTCAAAAAACTTTATCCTAGCTCTTCCAAGCTTGGTAATGCTCGTAGATAATGACCATTATTTTGAACCTCTGAAAATTGGATATATCCGCAAGTACCAAGCTTGGAAGAGCCAGGATAATTTTTTCTTCTGAAAGAATATACACATACACATTTTCATTTTTGGGTGACCTATTCCTGTAGGTAGTTGCTTAGTTTAGTATTGGGTAGGATGAGGGATATAGAATGTAATCATGCAGAACAAGTACTTTATAAATACAAATGAATCATTTAATTAGCTAATGAATAAACTAATCTGTTAAAAAAAAATTTTGTTAGTAATATGCATGCTTATAAGCAACTAGATAATAGTAAGAATTGGTCCCTATACAAAAGTGTTATCAAAAACTGGAGTTCTAATTATAATAGTCTACAACTGCAATAGAGACAATTCACTGTTCATCAGATTTTTATGATTCATGAAGACATTTTTCGCTTTCCATTGTAAACCCTACTGCCGCCATGCCAGCTGTTTTCAGTCAGAGTGATGGGACCCACAAGGGGCCTCAGAAAACTCCCAAGGGGGCCTCTAGATGACTTAAAATGGTTTGAAACAGGACAAAACAAGATTTGAAATAAACTAAACAGCTAACCAGAAAATGTAAACTGGCATCATGCTTATTTTTATGCCTTCAACAACTGTCATTTTTATTTAGGAAACGGGGTTCTCACAATCTCTGAAACACTGGATTTCTAAACCTGCAAAGGTCAAGCATATGGAAAATATATTTTTGCTCAAGCTCTATAATATTTTATGATGTAGAAATTGCTATCTTTGAGTTTTTGGTAACACTATTTTAAGTTGTCCTTGTTACAGTGCAATTATACCTCTAAGTAATGAGCAATATTAATTAACTGCATGTACTTACTATATGTTTAAGCTAGGATTAGGGTTTGTCTTATGGTTATTTGCATTTAATTATCCATTTAATTTATTCTTATTATAATGGAAAGCGCATGTGTTAAAGGGACACCTTAAATTAACACACAGAAAATGTACTGGTAGTATGAAGTGAAGCATCTAGGCAAAAAATTGTCCGTATCACAAATGTGCAGAGTAAGTTACATGCCAAAGTTTAACAAACAACCCCTGAGGCTAAGTATTAGCAACAGTAACAGTTATGTTTGACTATCAATGACTCAAAACTAAAGACACAAAGCCAAATAATGTGCTATGGCATATTTCAAAATACCACAGTTTCGTCGTAAGACACCAAGGTCAAAATTAAAATGACAAAAATGGGAAAAAAACATACATCTAAGTAATATAAAGAGCTTTTTACCTTGTTGCTGTGTTCCTCTGCTCGCTTGCGCAGAAGAGAGCCACCTGCTTGAAAAAAAGCAAGAGAGATCCAGGCTTATTTGCAAGTCACGGGTCTGTCATGCAAATGCTCAAGTGTTAAAATGCACATTAAATAGTCAGCCATCTAGCAGCATGACGCACCAAAGGAGGCGTAGCGCCTGATTGACAGCAGAGTTTTCAATACTTCTTTCAGACTCTCTCTCCCTCCCACCCTGCCTCCATATCTAAGGGCAACAATAACCTGGCAACCATTTACATGAGGAGCTTGATCCTCTGGCTGAAAGCACTCGGCGAAGCACAGACTCATTGTTTCACTTCCTTAGCAAGCACGTATCAATTGGACGGCGTTTGTAAAACGTTCAACGATACGCTACAAACAGCGATAATCCGAATTTTGCGCCTTAAAACTACTAAATCAATCCGTGCAGTGACTATGCTCCATAATTCACAGCCTGGGTTAAATGCAGGGCATGGTAAAAAAAAACAAGCCGTTCGACATTAATCACTGACATCTTCAGGAAAAGTAGGATTTATAGCAGCTGTTACTCATACAGAGCGTTACGAGGAGAGTGTTTTCGGTTGATAAATACCAACTGTCGTTTAGCAAACTGCTCGGATCTTTATATCTTTATTACTGTGTGTAATGCACAGCAATGGGATTAAGATGAGCAGCTTGAAATGAGAAGCAGACGCAGCAGATACGTTGACATTTCCCATTACAGTGACTACAACCAGTGCATGATGGCTTTGCTCGTGCTGGTCATGGACAAACTGATCCAACTGTATAACGTATAAAGTGTCTGGAAAGGCGTGTTAACATGCCGTTATTTCTTATTAAACTAAAAAAGACCTTGCAGAAAGAGGAACTTCATTAAAAATAAAAAAAACATTTCAAGTAGACCACAACAGCTAAACGCTAAACCAAATGCAAATGTCCTCCCAAAAGAACAGGCCTTTCTGTTGGGTAAAATAATTTGGTAAATGCTTTGCATTAACCCTGTCGCTCATAAAACGTCTCTAGAAACTCGTTGAGTTCTGCGTGTGCTTCATGCTGCAACATTTGCATGTAAAAAAAACCCCCACACAAACAACCTTTGAGAGAGTAAATACAAGTTAATGATGACACTATAATATTAACATATAATAAAAGGTAACTGTTTAATATTTAGGTGATGCCTAAAAGGTCAATAGTCAACTGTAAACTTACTTTCCTCTTTCTCCAAACCTGTAACACTTTTGGTCTTGTGTGGAGCACAAAATTAGTTATCTAGAAAGTCATAAAGGTTTGGAATGTCATTTTCATTTCTGGGTAGCTTAACGCTTTAATTATAATTAAATTCCATACTGGAGTTGATCTGAGGCTAATGGATAAACAAATACATCCGTTCAAAAGCTTGGGGCCAGAGAGAGTTTTGAATATTCAGCAAGGATGCCTTTGTTATAGAAAAAAAAAATATATATATATATATATATATATATATATATATATATATATATATATATATATATATATCAAATGCTGTTCTTTTGAAGGTTATAAAAAAAAATCCAAAAATCAAATAAATAACATAAGATGTAACAAATAAATAGAATAAAATGCATCAACAATGTTTTCAACATTATTTAATAAAATGTAATTTCTTGATTAGCAAGGATCATGTGACACTGAAGACTGGAGTGATGACACTGAATATTCAGACAAAACAATTACATTTTAAAATATATTACGATGCAATCCAACTGTAATGATATTTCACATTTTTAAACGTATTACTATGACAAACAAAGCAGCGTACGAGACTTCTTTTAGTTAAAAACGCTCTTACTGGCCCCAAACAAATATTTACAATGACCCTTGAAATCATGTTCCATGGAGAGTTTTTCATGCAATTTTCCTCTTTTGCTAAAAGATTAAACTTTTTAAACACTATACATAATGCGCATAATGTTATCACTATGAAACGGCTACAGACTTCAGCCATAAAATACAAAGCATCTGAGAGACTGGCTCCATGGTCAGCCGTATTACTGCATGTCTGTTTCACTTCACTTTGGACTACTCATTTGATAAGCAAATGCAAGACATTTTGTCATACGTGTAATAAGCAGAAATCTTTGGTGTCAGGTATAGACACACTTCGAATGAATTTCCTGCGCAAACAAACGCAGCGATAAGCAGTCTATACTTATCACACGATTCTGCGTGATTAAGACCCTATACCGCATGTGTGAACTGAGAATTTCTATTTCCTCCAGCTCTATAAACAACAGCACACGAAGCAGCTGCATTTGGGCCAAAGCCACAGAGCTCCCTATAGACACAGCAGGAAGAAAGTTACGTCATCAGAGAACACACAAAAACACTGCACAGAAAGACGTTAAAACATACACATTATACACATTATCATATACGCTCATTCAGAGTTACATTAAAAAAAACTGTGTGCATCACTGTGTGCACTTACAACATATGCTGCTTGATACAATTAATAATAAAACTAATAAATAAATGATTTGATAATGCGAAAGTTCTCAAAACAGTGGTAAGATTATATACTATAGCATTTAATAAATACACTTATTTCACTTTACACTTTATACACTTTACACTTTATTTAATTATATATTAAGTTTTGTTTAATTTTAGCCATTTTATGTGCACTGGTCATTTTTATTAGCTTTTTTATACTATGTAACTTTAATTTATATGTATTGTAGTGATGGATTTTTTTTTTTGTACGATTTAGTTTAGATATTTAATGTAATAATAATATATATTTTTAAACTGAATGGATGGGTACATTGCATTAAAAGCTGCCATTTTGTTTGGTGCTACTAAAATGTAACGCTTCATTTTTAAAAGTGATTTCAATAGTAATAGAGTTTATTTATTTGTGTCAGGATCACCAACATGAGCTCCATCCCTTACTTTCACCATTCACCCGGGACTCCATTTCCCACAATCCTTTGCCCAGACTCCTCATCAGTCGCTATCACTGTTTCCCATTACTTCGTCAGTGTTACTATAAGATTATGCTCGTTTAAGATGTGTATGAGAGCAGGTGGCTGCAGTGAGGGGAAAAGTGAAAAGTGAAAATTAAACATGATATAATTTCAGTTCTGTTACTTTGTATGAATATAAATGCGACGAACAACACGCTCAAGGTGCTTGCTTTTTAATTTCTTCAAGATTCTTATTCATCATCCGTTTCTACTTTCTAATACAAATATGTTTTTTAGAATTTTACTGAAATATGACAACGATCAGATATCTCACACGGACACACCGCTGTCGTAATCAGTGATGGGGAAAGTTACTGTTAAAAGTGATGCATTGCAATATTGCGTTACTCCTTAAAAAAGTAACTAATGTTACTTTGTTACTTTTTATGAAAAGTAATGGGTTACGTTACTTTTGAGTTACTTGCTTGTTACTTGATTGTTCGTTTTTAGTATAAGAAGCTGTATTACAGCAAATGTAAAAGGCCTTACAAAAAGTGTAATGAATAAACCTTAGGCTGAAGGAAAAGAAAATTCACGTCTGTACAGTTTTTTTGCTTATTAGTATGGTTAACCTAGATCAAAAGGTCAGCAGCAAAGACATTGGTAAATAAAATGTATAACATATAGAATTATTGCAGGTTTGCGTCACTTTTTGCATTTCACTTAATGAATTCATTTTGATGAATGCTAAATCAGTTTTTTTGCATGCGAGATGAATTAATGCCCATTCACGTTTAGTCTAGAGCTACTCTGTATTCACAACGCCTCTGACCTTTTGATTTCTCTCAACACGGGGACGGGAAACCTGTCAGGCAATAAATGAGAAAACAACAGTGCGCAATTCTGGTTTGCAGCCACTGAATACAAGCAAGAATTCAAAGACTTACAGATTTAGAGTCATCTGCAATGTTTTAGTAACTTTAAAGGTTAATAATACCGTTTTCAGATGAGAGCGGAGCGAGGAGGCTCTCCTGAGGGACAAGCTCTGGTGCGGAAAAGGACGTAACGGCAGCTGAGCTACAATCCACAGACTGAGACATACATAATGACTAGAACAATACAAACAGCATGTTAGATCCATTACAACAGGTCACATACTTTATACACTGCACTTAAATACACACTAGTGGAGAAACGTTCTGAATGAACACGATTTTCTTAATGTTTTTGAAACAAATCTTTCACGCTTGCCAAGGCTGCATTTATTTGATAACAAAAATACAGTAAAAATCGAATATTGTAAAATATAGGAGAGTTTAAATATTATACGATTTAATTTATTCCCGTCATGTAAAACTGATTTATTTAAAAAATACGAACTTTGTAAAATAACAAATGCCTTTAATACCACTTTTTGATTCTAAATATTTTTTGTGCAAACCATGACACGCTTCTTTTTAAAAGTGAGCTAAATCAAGAAAAATTATTTTATTTAGAAGTAATGCAATAAATGTATCAAAAGCGAAGACAATCATAATGTTAGAAAAAATATAAAGTATATTTAAAAAAAACTTAAAAATCAAAAAGTGAATTAAACTTTCTTTGCAATGGACGAAAGGAATACAAAATGTATCACAATTTAATCTCAGGTAGCAAAAACCTTGCTGTTTTCAACATTAAACATAACAAGTACGACTATCAATAATGGAGCGTGAATAAAATGAGCACCAAATCAACATATTAGTATCCTATCTGTTAGATCATGTGTGTAATGGCTGCTGAAAATTCAACTTTGCCATCACAGGAATAAGTAACATTATAACCTTTTTTAAATATTGCTACATTATTGTTAACATAGGCTTTAAAATGATAATTATAACATTACCACGTCAGTGTTTCCATGCATGTGGTCCATACCTGTGCGTTAGCAGAGAGCTGACTCTCAGGAGCTTCAGCTCTGCTCAGTGCTTTCTCCACCCTCAAGCCGAAGGCCTGCGCCACCATGTCCTCCACTTTCCTCAGAGACCTCAGCAGGTCTTCCGCAGCCAAACGCTCTGCAGAGGAACCAGTGACCACAGCCACGCCTCTGAACCGAATCTGGGGGTCGTCGCAGGTGCTCGTTCCCTGGTCTCTGAGAAGCACCTTCATGCCACGCTGGGCTCTTACGCAATCGACTTCCAGGCTTCGGATCTGCTCCTGAATGTCCATCACGGTTTCCTGTGGAACTCCGGCAGCCTGGTTTTTCTTGCCCTCTTTAGTCTGGCCTCTCCACCAGGTGATGGCGGCTGCTATGTGCGCTTCCTGCGTCTGATGCTCGGCCTTGCGCTGTCCTTGCGCCGCCAGCGGAGATTCAAGAAGCTCCAGCTCTTTCAGACTGGAAAGCATAAGGAGATCCTGCATCATGCAAAGCAACGTTGTAAGACGGCACAAGATATCAGAAGCGATTCCTTACAGAGTGGCCAGCTGATGCCTAGAGCTTCCATGTTGTTGCTTCTGCAGATACAGTCTCTGTAACTTATCACTTGCGCTGTTGCCAAACGTGTCCTGAAGAGCACACAATAGAAAACAAGTAAGTACTACAGGTTTGGAATGACGAGGGTAAAATAAAATGTTAATTTTTGTGTTGACTACAATCTTATATTAGCATAGAGATGAGTTTTTAGATGAACGTTTTGAATTAGGTTGAATTGGCTATTTTATACTTTTTAATTTTAGTAATATAGTTTTAGTTGCGCTTTGTCATTTATTATTATTTTTAAGAATTATTATTAAAATATTACTGTTACATCTTTTTATTAATTTATATAATTGATAAGTTTTTATTTTAATAATTATAATACATTAAGGTAACCTAAACAATGGCAATGTTTTTTGAGAAACCGAATTATTCATTTTTGTACAGTTTATTTTATTTCATTTCCTTTAACGTCTATTTAAAGTAATAATTTTAAAAAAAAGTTTAACTTTAAGAACTCCTTTAGGTCTGATTCAGCAGATCAGATTTTCAATAACAAAACATACATTGATAAATATTAATGATAACAATGAGACAACGAAACAACGACAATAATCATGATAATAATAATAACTCTGCGCCTTCTTGATTTTTCTGTTTTTATTTTTTCATAATATGCACTTTTTAAATATTCGAGTGAATGTAATAACTGATAACAGAAAATTAAAAAAAAAACTACAAAAACAATGCCAAAACAAAAACCAATGCTAAAAATTACAATGAATAATTTGTAAAAAATATTTAAAATGTTAAGTGATATTAATTGCCTACTATACTCATACTGTACTGTCACTTATCACACTAATCATGCATGCACATCGATATTATTAATGCGTTTCAAAACAACACAAAAATGCTGCAAATGTCACTGCAGTTTTCGAACAATGCTGTAGTGGTTATTTCTACTACCACTTCTACTACTAATATTAATTATAAGCTGTAAAATCCCGTTGATTCACTGTTATTATTTTAGTAGCTCCAGGCCATCCCCAGTATATCATGTGGATGCTGTGTGAGGGATGCTCACAGTCTCTGAGAGCTGTGTGTGGAGTATCTGGGAAACCTCTCCAGGCCTGATCTTCTGCAGGCTCTGAGGGACGCCGGGTAAGATCTGCCTCAGTGAACCACCAATCAGCTCCGACTGAAAGAAAAGAGGAGGAGGACGCGCGATGTAAAGCCGTTACGTTAAATTCACTTCTACGTGTAAACTGTTTTGGTTTTTAATGCACGGTTTTTAGTTGAATCTGCGTCTAAAAACCACGAGGCGCGCGATTTTGTTTGATAGCTCAAAAAGCAGTAAACAGCAGGCTTTTGATAATGATGTTGTATTTAAACAACAGTTCTTTAGACCTCAGCAGGGTAACTTAGATTTAAAGACAACTTACAGTTTTTTCGGGTAGCACAAATCGAAAGAAAACCGCCAGTGAAAATATTTGATTCAACACTGGTGCTTCGGTTCAGAAGGAATCGGTGTTTTTGAACCAAATGATTCAATGATTCGCTCGAAAAGAGAGTCACTGGCGCCACCTACTGACGTAAACAAAAATAAAGAGATTGAATTTCTGCGTAGTAGTTTTATTTGCACAAATGTAGGTTTGTTAAAGTGTCATTTTTTTATTTCAAAAGAAAAATGCCTTAAAACTTTCTAAATTACTGGCATAGCCCCCTTAAATGTAATTCGTCTTGTAATTTGTCTTTTTAATTTATTTTTATTTTTAATTTAATTTATTTTTATTGGCTATTATAGTTGTATGTGTTATTGTGTTTGTGATATGGGTTTATTGTTAATGTGCTTAACAATGGAAAGACGACAGTGTCTGTTTAAAAGGAAGTAAAAAATAGTTTTTAAAAAAAGGAAAAAAACTAATCCACTAGCGTAAACATATCATTTGCAGAAATGCTTCTTTCTCATCGTGGCCGATGTTGGCTGTTAGATCGTGCATCGGTGTCAGAAATTAGTTTCAGGCAAAAACGAAACAAAACGTCTCCCCTTTTAGTCTCGATTGAGCCCAATAAGCAATGGCAATGATTTTGTGATGATATTGCAGCTCTAACGAGCTCCAGTTTTGTTTTATCTTTTATCATTATTTGCATAAGTGCCACGCAACCTGCGGCTTATTTAATTGCAAACATGCTGAAGATCAATCTGTTGATTCATTAATGTTAACCGGGTTGCATTTCATCTCCAAAAAACGCTGTGAACATTAATTAAGACACATTTGGCTGTTAACTTTGAAATAATTCATGCACCAGAGAGATTATTATAGAGAAAAGGACTGTTACCGGCTGAGCGTCCTGAATCTCACGCTGCAGAGACTGATGGTTTGTCGCATCGGCCCTCTCTGGAACGTGAGAGCTGAAGTGGTGTTTATTTAACCTGCCAAAAATGATTTCATTTAGGGCATAAATACTGATGCAGGCTTTATTTTTTGCATCAGTACCAACTGATTTTTTCCCGCTAATGAAACAACAGACTGACGGAGAGGTGCATGGCGGTTGTTTACCTGAAGAGTGCTTGCTGTGAGTGCTCTTGTAGCCTCATCAGCTCTGACTGCAGGCCCTTCAGACGCATTAGCAGACAACAACGCCGTTACCGAAACAGCCCAAACATTCTTTCACTCAATCACGAGCATATTCCTAACAACGGACTACCTCGATGATTTTGTGGCTTTCGAAGTGAGTGTCCTTGAGCTTCTCCAGCAGGATGCTTTTCTGTGCGGGACAAACAACGAGCGCCATGAAGAACGGCTATAATGTCCTGGAAACGGTGCTAAGCGTGTTCTAGATCACCTTTGTGAGGTCCCTGTCCTTCACGGCCAGCAGCATATGAGATTCTTCCAGTTCTCCCTGAGAACGTGATAATGAACAACAGTGTGGATGAACTGTATCTCGCTCCGTACATTGCGCGCGTGCATCTTCTCACCCTTAATTCAGAGTTGTCTCTCCTCAGTTTGTTTGTCCGATCTTCGGCGAGGTTCCTCTCGAGCGTCAACCTTTCGTTCTGTGGAAGACATCGCGATTTAACTTGGAGATACTCGTTCGCAATGTGTGTGATTCTGTAAAGGTCGGTACCTTCTCTTCGGTTGTTTTGATTAGGGCTTTCAAGCGTTCGCTTTCCTTTATCTAAAAGACAAGGTACTGGGTAAGAATAGTCGTTTGTGACATGAGTGTCATCAGTGTCAAGGGTGAGAACGATTCGTACTAAGGCACGGTTGCTGGCCTGCGCTCTTGCGACTCGGTCTTGGCTCTCTGTCAGCGCACATCTGGTTTCATCGAGTTCCTCTGAAAGGGATCGGGCCCTTACTACAAACAGCTGGGCACTGGCGACGTTTCGAAGAAAAAGCATAAACATTCTTATTACGTTACATCGATTACTTATTACAGCAGTTACGCTGATGGCACCGCATATAATGTTTATTTACTGATTTCATTTTTTGCACTCAGGCCATCTCAGATGTGGGTGAGACGCTTTCTTCGTCACGACAGATTTGGAGAAATGTAGTGTAATAGCTCTTGCTCGCCGATCGATCTTCTGCGGTGAATGGGTGCCGTCGTAATGAGAGTCTAAACAGCTGATCAAAACATCACAATCATCCAAAGTAATCCTGACAACACCAGTGAAAAAGCGTATCCCCTGTCCTCTCACAACAAAATCCACTGTTTTGGACTGTTTTTGCCTGTTAATTGTATTTGATCTGCGTAAATTGCTTGAAATTTTGTATTTTAGCCAGAAGCAATGGTTTAAAATCGAATGATCTTAAAGGCGGTTTTATTTAGTTACTTACTTAGTTATTATTTACACACAGCTTTTCACTTTACAAGGCGTTCATTATTAAGCATTATTGAATTATTGTAATGTTTTTATCAGCTGACGGCACCCATTCGCTGCAAAGGAGCCGTTGGCAAGGGAGTGACGTAATCTTAAAGGTGCAGTGTGTAATATTTAAGGGGATCTATTGACAGAAACGCAATATATGTAAATATGTTTTCAGAGGTGTACAAAGACCTTACACTTAAAAAAGAGTTTTTTATATCTCGATATAATCGATATCGTGTAAGTTGCCACCGTGTTTGTATATAGTTACCGTCAAAGGACAAACGGAGCGCGTTTCGTTACAACGTTGTTTGTGTGAATACCACACTGACACAATGAAGAACAAGTAACAGTAATATTTGCAATAACGTATAGAGTTATTGAATAAATCGTAAATATAATTCCTTAATGTAAAGTAATGTAACTGCTGCCTTTCTCAGCTGCGTCAGACTACGACGTCTCAATCCTGTATCGGCCACCGTAGTTTCTCGAAGTGAGCAGGGATTAAACTAAAAATCTCAACCGCTAGATGCCGCTAAAATTTACACACTGCACCTTTAAATCTACACGAATCTTTTAAAGACACAAATCTATCATTAAGGCCAAAATATGAATCCATAACACACAATAACGCTCCTGATTTTGCTTATAAACAGCAGGCTGCTTGATCTATGCATATTTCTCTCCTGATTCAGACCATATATGCGGACAGTGGCCCAATTTAGGCTAAAGCAATGGGTTATAATTTAATTATCTTAATAGCTTTGTTTACTTTTTTTAAATAATTATTTTACATGCAGCCTTTCACTTCACACTGCGTTAATGATCGGACCCTGATTCCGACGGCACCCATTCGCCGCAGAGGATCCATTGCTGAGCAAGCGATCTAATCTCACATCTACACAAATGTGTAGAAAACCTACGACTATTGCTTTCATTTTAATATTCATATATCGTTCAGCACGTAGAGAACATTGAACTGATTTCTGCCAAGTCATATTTTTACGCACATTTTTATTTTTGTGTGGTAAGAGAGGTATATAGTGATACCTGGCCAGTTTGGTGTGCAGCTCCGACACCTCCAGGCTGAGCTGCAGGATGGTGTCCTCGCTCTGAGAAACGGTCCTCAGCAGAGAGCTGTTCTGCTCACTCAACCTGTGCTGGGTGTGTTTGAGCTCGGACACTAAACCTGAGAGATCTCCAGACTCGCTGAAACCACACAGACCCATCAGACTACTGCTGAGATCGCACATAAGTGTGAATGCTAGATAGAAAACCGCACCTGCCGCTTCTGGGCTCTTTAAAATGAAGCAAGAAGACTGAGAAAATCACTTAACTGACCAATGACATTCAGCTCTGTCTGTAAATGTGGCCTCGTTTAAAGGAAGGTGGTATTCAGTCCCTGAGAGAACAATGGGAGACCGGTTTAAAATGAAACAAAAGAAGCGAGAACTTTTGTTCAGCGAGGATGTATTAGCTACTTTAATATTTAAACCTTTATCAGAAACATTTAATGAGCACCGAATCATATTAGAATGATTTCCGAAGGATCATGGGACTGGAGAAACGATGCTAAAAATTCAGCTTTCGTCACAGGAATAAATAATTTTTCATAATATACTAATATAGAAAACAGTTGTTTTGAATTCTAAAAATATTTCACTATAATCAAGACTTCTTTCATTCACATTCAAACATTAAACACACGTTTATTTTTATAAACACACTCAAATGTGCGCAAGCTTTCGCTATTATTCACTTACCAGTTACAGATGATTTTCTTAAGGTGGATTCTATTTCCTGTTTTTTATCCTCAGAAGCCCTATGCATAAATCAATGTTTACCTCATCTTAAAATAAGTCACATAGCGTCATGTAAATGCCCCGACTCTGTGTCTCTCACCCATCTCTGCAGCACTGGGCAATCCACTCTCTCATGGTGGCGTGAAACGCTTCTCTACTAACAGGTTGGTCCTGGTTCTCTGGGTCAAGCAAATATCGTAATTTGGTCAGCTTTTCCTGGCCAGAGCTTTGGAGCGTCACGGACTGAAGATACTGCACCACAGTGGAGGCCTGAACCTCTCCTGTAGGTAGCAGAGAGACACACTGTTCAACTGATTGGAGTCTGTGCTTTTTTATGCAATTAAAGGCAGTTTTTTACGTCATTTTTAAAAATGCAAAAGATTTTTTTATAATTGCTTGTTTATTAGTATCACATGATGAACAAAATAGATTGGTGCTTAATATTTTTTTTAGGATTCTTTAATAAATGGAAACTCACAAACTCACACACACACACACACACACACATATATATATATATATATATATATATATATATATATATATATATATATATATATGTGTGTATATATGTGTGTGTGTGTATATATATATATATATATATATATATGTGTGTGTGTGTGTGTGTGTGTACTTACAGTATATATCATTGGTCTCAAACTTAGTTCCAACCCTAATCAAACACACCTGATCTAGTTAATCTATGTCTTTAGGATCACTAGAAACTTCCAGTCAGGTGTTATTTTGGAGCTGGTTGGAGCTAAACTCTGCAGATCTGTGGCCCTCCAGGAATTAAGTGTAAAACCACTGCTATATGTGTGTGTGTGTGTGTGTGTGTGTGTGTGTGTAATGTCATTACTGTCACTTTTGACCTGCTTACTGCACTTCTACTGCATTCTTACTAAATATAAGTATTAAAATCTACATTTAATGTATGTAGGAAACCGTACCTTTGCCGGTAGTGTCACATGCCTCAAACGTTATGTTCAGAAGTTCATCTTCTGAAAAGCCATTGGTGTCAGCACAATCACACAGAGACCTGTTTTCTGATATAAAATCTAAAGCAATGTAAAGGAAACAGGCAAGATGACTGTAATTACAGCCGCACACGCGATAGTATCAAAACACGCAGAAAGCAGCAGATCACCTTCGCTGCTCTCAAGCAGATGGCAAGGCTCCACTGAGTATGTGCCAGAGTCCAGGGAAAGGCTTGGGATGCTGCATGCATTACAGCCATAAGTCTGTGATACGAGCCTGAAAGATGGAAGATGGGGCCCAAAGTCTCCCTCTAAAGAGCCCTGACGTCCGGTCGACTTCTCTGAGGCCATAGCCACTGACAACCAGAGGGAAGAAAACTCAAGAAACTGTGATATCGTTGCCCCAGTGACATCTGTGCCTCACTGCCTCGGGTACTTACATTTTCCAGAACTACCAAAGATGACCTAATGAGATCTTCTGCTTCACGGTTTTACTGAAATATAATAATGACGGCAACTGAGACGTGAGAAACAACAGAACCATATGCTTTTTTTTGGCATGAAATGCAATGTAAAGTTACTTACCTTTTCGGATGAATGTAATCCTTTTGGGCCAAACGAAACAGCTCGGATGATCTGTTGACGATCATACATATAGTTCAGTCTTGGTTGTGCATCATCCTTGTTGCTTCTAGATCTCAAAGCTTCTAAAAGCAGCAGCTGAGAGCATTTGCCTCTTTTCATCATAGAAGCACACTGGCACACATCAAAACCAGATGACATGGCTACCTCCCCCCAAACGCCCTCCATTCACTGGCCCCGTGCTTCTAGCAGGACGGAACAATGCTTTAATGGACCATTTTAATTAACATTCGGCAGTTTTCCATATCAAATGTTTCAAGGCCAGCACTCATCACTATTAGCATTGTGTCTTGTCTACTTTAACAAACATATCCAACCTTCAGAGTATTTCTGTTGAAATTGTATTACTATTATTATTATTATTGCATAAAATATTTTATCATATTATAATTTTGGATATAATTAGACTTTTGTCACATAATTTTCAATGTTTAAATATTATTATTAATCTACACAGCATAATGCTATACTACTTACATTTTTCCTATAGTACATTAATATTAATGTTAAATATATATATTTTAATATTACTTATTTAATAATAGCATATATTATCATTCTAGCTAGAATTATTATTTAATGTCATTGCATTTCTTCTTATTATTATTATCTGTATAATATTCTACATTTAAATACAAATATAATATCATATAAAATATTATTTGCCACTATTATTATTTCTTTTTAAAATATTATATTACAATTGTACATATATTAAAGAATGTAATATCCAAGTACTATTATTATTAATATTAATAATAATAATCATCATCATCTATATAGCGTTTCATTCTAATTTTAGATTGTACTATCATTATATAATTTATATTTCTCGTCAACACTAGTATAAATATCCGATTCTAAATTATAAGTAATGAGAAATGGTAAATATCTTTATATTAAATACAACTATACTATAATTTCGCTGTATATTTACTACTACTACTGCTATTATTATTATTATTATTATCATCCTCATCATTTATAACATTTGATAGTAGTGAAGAGAATAGTGGTAATTATATCCAAAACAAATATGTAATAATATTAATCACTTTACATTTGTTATTTTGAGTATTAATTGTTTTTATAATGATATAAAGACGATTATGATGATGATGATTATTAATATTATTATTGTTATTAACGTAACGTTATATTATAAATTTAGAGGCAAATATATATCTGTCGTAAAAGTATCACATAAGAGTTGTTGTTTTTGTTGTTACTATTTATAACTTGTAAAGTTTATATATGTAAAAATTTAATTATACTTAAAATTTGTATTTTTAATAATTGTTGCGTCTCGTGATCATTCAGCGGCGACAGAAAGGTCATTAAAATGTCGAAACAAAAAGGTGGTAATGCATGAATTTTCGAGGACTTTTATTTTGAGGCGGATGACCGCTAACCCGGAAGTGTAGTGTATTTTGTTGTTCAGGTTCAGTCGCTGAGTGTGTGGGGCTGCTGCTGCTGCTGCTGATCATCACCACTGGATGCGAATAAGTACAAACCAAAAACTGTGACATTGGGTTTTTGGCTTGAGTCGCAACCATGTCTCGGGGATCCATTGAAATCCCCCTGCGGGACACGGACGAGGTTTGGGCTTGTTTTATCTCTGCGCGGTGCTGAATATAATTTGATTTCACCCCTGTGGATAGCTTTTATTTGCTAACATGCTATCCTTCACGCGCTTTTAATAAGTTTATATAAAATTAATAAACCGACTAAGGCAGATGACAGAAATAACCCAGCGAGCCTTACGGCGAAAAACTCGTCTTTTCTGATGACGTTATGTCTAAATTCTATTTATTTGGGAAATGCAATTTACAGTTTATCCAAGAAAAAGATAAAGAGTTTATCCAAACATGTCAGCGTATATAAAAAAGAAGAATAAAGTTACAGGAAAATTTTACACGTTAAACAGTACCAGACAGTGTAATGCATTCGTTTACATTTAGACGTTTTTCGCGCAAAATGTCTAAATGTTCACTTTATGAATATGACAACGATGAATTATAATCGCAAGCTTATACCACGTTGACAACAATCCTAGGGTCTTGTTCTTAACTTTAAAACAGTGGACTAAATAATTTTGTCAAAATATGGCGTACTTTATCATATTCCCAAAATAAATGAAAGTTTCACATTAAATAAATCTACACTATAATTATTGTTAGAAACTTTTTTTTATTAAGAAAATATATTAATGAACATTTTACAAATTTTAAATGTTTATGTCATGCATTAAACACACACACATTTTATATATATATATATATATATATATATATATATATATATATATATATATATATATATATATATATATATATATATAGTGTGTGTATATATATATATTTATATAGTGTGTATATATATATATATATATATATATATATATATATATATATATATATATATATATATATATATGATTTTTAAAAAGCCATTGTTGCTGGCATGACGTTGAAACATAAATATTTATTGTATGATATAGATTTATGATATTTGTTGTAGATATTAGAGCTCTACTCTCAGTTTTAACCAGATCCACAGGTGGAAATTGTATCTTATCTTGATGTTCTCAACCTCACCGTTCATCATTCGTTGGTCGTGACTTTCTCAGGTTATCGAGCTCGACTTTGACCAGCTTCCAGAAGGAGATGAAGTCATCAGCATCCTCAAACAGGAACACACGCAGCTGCACATCTGGATCGCGCTCGCCGTAAGTCACGAGCTTGTTTGCGGCGGCGTTATTGTGATTTCTGGTGCGCAAAACCCCCCCCAAAAACCTCACGGCCGTTTCTTTTCAGCTGGAGTACTACAAGCAAGGCAAGACAGAAGATTTTGTCAAGTTGCTGGAGGCGGCGCGCATCGATGGAAACCTCGATTACAGAGACCACGAGAAGGACCAGATGACGTGTTTGGACACACTAGCAGCTTATTATGTCCAGCAGGCGCGGAAAGAGAAGAACAAGGATGCAAAGAAGGACCTCATCAACCAGTCTACTCTTCTGTACACTATGGCAGACAAGATCATCATGTACGATCAGGTAAATAGATGTTACACTTTTCATAACGATTTCTGTTATCGCTGTGTTTTTTTTTTTTTTCTTTAGCCTTGGGATGTTTCTTATTTCCGCAGAACCATCTGCTGGGAAGAGCTTGCTTTTGTCTCCTTGAAGGAGATAAGATGGATCAAGCAGACGCTCAGTTTCAGTTTGTCCTTAACCAGTCCACAAATAACATCCCTGCCCTCCTGGGTAAGTACGGCACGGGATCGATATATGCTCAAAAGTCTGATTTAAAGTCAACTTGAAAACATAGTTCACTTTATTTTTTTTTTTGAGTTTGTGTGGATCTTGAAAAGTCTTAAAAGGTCTTAATTTGAACCTTAAAAGCCTAAAAAGTCTTATATTTGTAAATTTATGAGATTAAATGTGGCATCTTCCTTAGTGTTTTTTCGCAATTAACTGAAAATCATTAAATCAAGATACATTTACTTGAGATGAATAAAAGACGTTTTATCGATACGTTTTGAATTCATAAAACCTACAGAAACCCTTTGCAGTGTTTCTTCAAATCCTCATAAATTCAGTCAAATTTAAGGTACCAAAAACCTTAAAATCTATATTAAAAAACATATTTTTATTTATAATTTGAGGTGATAATGCATTTTAAATTTGAGGGAGGGAAGAGTCTCGCACATTCTACAGGATCAGGTTTCCGAGGAGATCCAGAACTGACTATTGCACGTTTATGCCAAGTGTTTGTTATTAATCGATGCTGCCCTGTTATGAATGATTATTTATGTTTGTTTCCTTCAATAGGTAAGGCGTGTATCTCCTTTAACAAAAAAGATTACAGAGGAGCTCTAGCTTACTACAAAAAAGCGCTTCGCACTAACCCTGGCTGTCCAGGTGAGTCTGCCAGATGTGTTAAAAATATATGCTGTATATAATTGTATATATTTAGGGCCCTGTCAAATATGCATTTCTTCATAAAATTCTGTCTTGTTTTCATTTTTCTGTATTCTGTTTTAACGGTTTAAATACATTTGAATAGTGCATGTTAAGTCAATAGAATTCATAAAAACATTTATTTAAATTTTGTTCACACTTTTTGAATATTCAATAGCTTTATACATTCTACTTGCTAGCTGCAACTCGTTATTAGTAGACTATTAGGTTAGGGTTAGTAGAATAAGTTGACACATGCTTGCAGATTTTCTTATATTCTGAAAAACATATAAATTGAATGATATTATCAACCAATAGGGAACTGGTACAGACATTTGATGTTTTAATAATTAATGTGAAATGTTTTATTTATTTATGGGTTTATGATGTAATACAATATTATTTCACATTACCAATTTTAACATTTCCATATACAAAAAATTTATTTTTGGCACTATAGTTTTATCCAATGAAATGCTTGTCAAGTGATTCTTTGAAGTATCTTTGAAGATGACATCTTTGGGGAAAAAAACCCCAAAATCACGATTGTCATGCACACATAAGTAGAATTCATTTCGATTACCTCTACAGTGAAATCTTGGCTACATTCTGTAAAATTCTACATTCTACTAGACTCCTTGATTCTGTGTCCATTTTGGGTTAGCGGTGGACTGGTCAAGACTCACAGAGCTCATTTCTGTGTGAACCGTCTCATTGCAGCCGAGGTGAGACTAGGCATGGGCCACTGCTTCGTCAAGCTCAACAAGCTGGAGAAAGCTCGCCTGGCGTTTGGCAGAGCTCTGGAGCTCAACTCCAAGTGTGTGGGAGCTTTGGTGGGTTTGGCTGTGCTGGAGCTCAATAATAAAGAGGCCGACTCCATCAAGAACGGCGTGCAGCTGCTTTCCAGAGCTTACACCATCGACCCCAGCAACCCCATGGTGCTCAATCATCTCGCCAACCATTTCTTCTTCAAAAAGGTAAAGCTAGATCTCTCTCGTGATCTGCGGGTTTGAAGTGGAGATCTTGTGCTTTAAACGTGCTTCGTGTTTTCAGGATTACAGCAAAGTGCAGCATCTGGCTCTTCATGCTTTTCACAACACAGAGGTGGAGGCTATGCAAGCAGAGAGCTGCTATCAGTTAGCTCGCTCCTTCCATGTGCAAGTAAGAAAGAGACTTCTTTTATTTGAAATGGATCTCAGTCAGGGCATTTCTTATTTTCTTCATACTTCATGATAATATAAAAGAGATAATTACCTGGGAATAATAGCAATTAATAGTTATTAAAGTATTTATTTATATTTTAACTATTTTACATTATCATACATTATTTTACATTACATTACTGTTTTTAATTTTAAGAATTTTATCACGCCCTTTTATTTTTATTAAATTAATTTCACGAATTGTATTACATTTAAATCCATTTGTATTTCAGTTTAATCTTCAGTAAATTTAGTACCTAAACTTGATTATTTTAGTAATATCACACGGGGAACATTTCAATTTTTCTTTTATTTTAAATCTTGTGTTAATATTTGACTGATATTTATTTTGACTGTATTTTAATTACAGGAATGTTTTAATTAACAAGCACAACACTGGTCTTAAAAGAATAATCAGCAGCTCTATATATAAAATAATATCTAGAATATTTGTATTTACTTATATATTTGCACTTATTTATTACTTTTGCAATGCTTTACACAAAATTAAGTGTTTAGTGTGATATAAGGTATTTGAAGTATGATAGTATGGACCAAGGCTAAACATAATTCGACCTTGCCAATACATGAGACGATCATCTTCAGTTTCCTGCAGCGTGGAACCAATGCTGATAAACTTACACATGTTCTTGCTTTTAGGAGGACTATGACCAGGCCTTCCAGTACTACTATCAGGCCACACAGTTTGCATCATCTACTTTTGTACTGCCCTTCTTTGGCCTGGGCCAGATGTATGTGTACCGTAGAGACAAGGAGAATGCCGCACAATGCTTTGAAAAGGTCCTGAAGGCCTATCCCAACAATTACGAAACTATGAAAATCCTCGGGTCACTTTACGCCACTTCAGATGACCAGGAGAAGAGAGACATTGCTAAAGTATGACTTCCTTATACGTTAAAATGCTAGCTAGTTTTTCTCAGAGACTATAAGGCTGATGTTGTTTTGCTAATAGGAGCATCTGAAAAAAGTCACAGTACAGTATTCCGATGACGTGGAAGCCTGGATCGAGCTCGCCCAGATTTTGGAACAAACAGACATTCAGGTAACTGTGTTATTCCTGCACATGCTTGTGTCCGGGCTCATGCAACACGCACCTCTCTAATGCCGAATCGCCCGTCGTTCCTTCAGGGAGCTCTTTCTGCATATGGCACGGCCACTCGTATCCTCCAGGAGAAGGTCCAAGCTGACGTCCCTCCTGAGATCCTCAATAATCTTGGGGCTTTACACTTCAGATTGGGAAACCTCGGCGAGGCAAAGGTAAAGAGGCAGTTTTAGCTGCGAATGAATGAATGAATGTTGCAGTTCTGCTGTTCATTACCACAGAGAACGTTTCGTCTCGTTTTGCTTGCAGAAATACTTCCTGGCTTCTTTGGAGAGGGCTAAAGCTGAGGGCGAGCACGATGAGCACTACTACAATGCCATCTCAGTCACAACCTCCTATAACCTGGCCAGACTCTATGAAGCCATGTGCGAGTTCCACGAGGCTGAGAAACTTTACAAGAACATCTTGAGAGAGCATCCCAACTATGTGGACTGTATGCAGTATTTATTTCACGTAGCCTTTTTTCTCAGAAAACGGTCAGTTCACTCGATTCGTTTGAATCTGTTACAGGTTACTTGAGACTTGGAGCGATGGCACGCGACAAGGGAAATTTCTACGAAGCGTCCGACTGGTTTAAAGAAGCCCTTCAGATCAATCAGGTTGATAGTTTTTCACTTTCTACATGTAAACGACATAGATTTTCACCCTGATGATAAACGGGGCGACTTTGGGAAATGTTGGCATGAACGGGCAACCAGGTGAGACACGGGGCCCGTGACTGATAGGTTTCAAATCAATTCCGATTAGCAATTCGATTCACTTTGATATCACAATGCATCACGATTATGTACAATTTTGTTTTTAGCGTTTTATTATGTTACATAAGCAGGCTACTTTTTAAAATAATTATGACATAATGGTATTATTATTATTATTATTATATAATATATAATTAAGCATTGTTAAGAGTTCAAAGTAGGCCTAAATTTAGCTTTAAATATGTTATATACAAGCAAATGTAATGTAATAAAGGAGGAAAAGATGATTCAATTGCACTGAAGAAGATCATGTTGTGACCGAAACATTTGGCGTTCCTCAGTAAAGCTGTTATTTCAGTATCGTTATTGTTTTGTTCTTCATTTAAATTTTAAGTCATTTTAATTTTTGTTTCGTAATTTGTAGTAATGTTTCTGCATGTATGACTATAGTTTTAATTTAGCAATATTTTTTTTTGTCATTTAAGTAAATAAATTTAAAAAAAGAGTGAGAAATGTCCCAGCTTTAGTTGCTTTAACTGAAATCAAATATTAAAACTTATTTCAATTAGCAGTTTTTTATGGTTTTAAGGTTTAGTTAACTATAATATTACTGCAGTAATTGAAAAAAAATTGCGTATGATTTGTGGGCCTTTTTTTGCAACTGTTTTGATTATTTTAGCTCACGCACCTAGATGTTCTAGACATTTTTTTTTCTCTTTTCTTCAGATCTGTATAAATGAATTGTGTTTTGCAGGACCACCCTGATGCCTGGTCTCTGATTGGTAACCTTCACTTGGCGAAGCAGGAGTGGGGTCCCGGGCAGAAGAAGTTTGAACGCATCCTCAAGCAGCCCTCCACTCAGAACGACACTTACTCTATGCTCGCGCTGGGCAACGTGTGGCTTCAGACGCTGCATCAGCCCACTAGAGACCGAGAAAAGGTGCCTCGCATCATTCACTCGCGTCTTATCAAAATCAGTTGACCTTTTTAATTGACAAGCTTTTTTTTTGCAGGAAAAACGGCACCAGGATCGAGCGCTGGCGATCTACAAACAAGTTTTGAGGAACGATTCCAAAAATTTATATGCTGCCAACGGCATAGGTGTTTTATCTGTTGTTTAATTAGTCTCCCAAACCCTGACCTGTAACTACCAACATGTAATAGTGGTTAACTTTCGAATTTCATCATCATCATCTTTCTTCTACATGCCTCAGGTGCTGTGTTGGCACACAAGGGTTATTTCCGAGAGGCGCGGGATGTTTTTGCCCAGGTCCGCGAGGCCACAGCAGAGATCAGTGATGTCTGGCTGAATCTCGCACACATCTATGTGGAGCAGAAGCAGTATATCAGTGCCGTGCAGATGGTGAGAGAATCAACCGAAGGAACTGTCTCCTGAAGAGTTTTGTTCTGGATCTGTACTCAAGTCCTGTTTCTCTTTAGTATGAAAACTGTTTGAAGAAATTCTACAAATATCAGAACACAGAGGTGCTGCTGTATCTGGCCCGGGCGCTCTTCAAATGTGGCAAGCTGCAGGAGTGCAAACAGACTCTTCTGAGGGTGGGCAAATCCTCATCACTTTACACTTTCTTTTCTTTAATGTATCTCAAAAAAAAACACAATTTAACATTCGTTTAAAATGCGTCTGACCTTGACGACTCCGGCACAGTCCTAATTATGCATGTTTTTGTTTTTGTTTTCTGGTTCTCCGGATCTCAGGCCCGGCACGTGGCTCCCAGTGACACGGTGCTGATGTTTAACGTTGCGCTGGTGCTGCAGAGGTTGGCCACGCTGGTGCTGAAGGATGAGAAGAGTAATCTGAAGGCTGTGTTGAGCGCGGTGAAAGAGCTGGAGTTGGCTCACAGGTGCGTGAACTTCAGGACCTCCGGCCTGCGACACACGCGGCGTGACGCTCTCGTATGCCTTTCATAACTGTCCGTTATTGTTGTCACAGGTACTTCAGCTACCTCAGTAAGGCTGGAGACAAAATGAGATTCGACCTAGCTCTGGCCTCAAGCGAAGCCAGGTAGGTTTGTTTTCCACGTATGGGATATTTATTGTCAAATCGAAGGTTCCTGTTACAGCATGCCTCAGTCGGATGTGTTCTGATGCCTCCCGTGACAAATGCAGGGTTTCATGAGGAAATCTAAAAAAAGCTGATGCTCAGTCTACAGTTATGCGTTTTTTATTTGTATATTATGTTGAATTGGTTTTTGATGTATTTTATAAATGTTTTAAATTTCCACATAGATTTTTTATTTAGTTATAAATGAGGTCACAAATCAAAAATCAGTTCTAATGCCAATGTAAAAATTTAAATTGCAATTCCATATCTTCCATCAATTCCTGTGCACCATTTTTTTTCTGGTGAAAAAGGGCTGTTAAAATTATAATTTTTTTGACTCGTTCAAGAGAGTAAATCTTGAATGATTTGTTGAATCATTCCATTTATAAATTCAAATTTTTAATATTGTGTAGTGTTTATACCTCAGAATTATGAGAGAACTAAATCATTAAAAAAACAACAAATAAAAAAAAAAGATCCAGAATCATGCAGCTCTATTTTACACAGCTCTTAATCGAGTCCAGTTTTTATGCAGTTTTTTTTATTTTTATTCATTTTTTCCCCATGAAATTTAAGCAGAAATTAAATGTTTTGCAAAAAGAATGTTGTTTGTTTGTTTTTAACCTCATGGAAATTGAAACTGGGACTCAATAAAAATGTAAGCTGATAAGCAGAATCAGAATTGATAAAATGCAAAAACCCTAGTTAGATGTGCACATTTATATATCTAGGGTTTTTGTATTTGATCAATTCCCAAAAAACAATTTTAGCCCTTTTTTTTGGAGGCTGTTGGATGACAGGATAAAAATGGATTATTTATTTTACATGCATGTTGCTCTCTTCCAGGCAGTGCTCTGATTTGCTAAGCCAGGCTCAATACCATGTGGCCCGAGCTCGTAAACAAGACGAGGAGGAGAAGGAGCACCGTGCCAAACAGGAGCAGGAGAGAGACCTGCTGCGCCAGCAGATGCAGAAAGAACAGGAGGAGAGGAAGAACAAAGAGGCAGAGGAGCAGAAGAAGCTGCTGGAGCAGAGAGCCCAGTATGTGGAGAAGACCAAGAGCCTGCTCAACTTCTCAGAGGCCATGAAAGCAGCAGCGAAGGAGAAGAAGAAAGCAAGCAGCGGACGGGTCAGTCCAAACGCTTCAACGCTCTTTTTTTTTTTTTTTCCACACCCTGCCTTTTTAAACGTGTTGAAAATCTTTCTTTTTTTTTTTTTAATTAGCGCAAGAAAGGAGGCGACTTTGATGACTTTGTCAACGATGACTCTGATGAGGACCTGCCGATCAAGAAAAAGAAGAAGAAGAAGTCTGGGAGCGGCAGTGAAGTTGAGGATGGAGATGGAGAGGAGGGAGAGAAGAAAGCCCGTAAAAAGAGGAGGAGGTGAACATTATATTTATGTATTCATCCAATTCATTTAGTTAATACATTTAGTTCTAAATTATATATATTTTTTTTGTGGGTCAGGTTGAGTTTCAGTCTTTTCTCTTGTTTCCTCAGACCAACTAAAAGAGAAGATGAAGGTTCTGATGACGAGGAAGGAGGCTCAAGGCCTAAAAAGCAGCGCAAGCCCAGAGAGCGCAAGAAGATCGAGAAGGTACTGATGCTCCAAGCACTTAAAAACACACTTTGACCTGTATGTTGGGATTCGGTTGTAATTGCATTTTTTTTTATACCGAAGCCGGAACGCATGCCGCCGTCTCTTAAAGGGAAGATCAAGTCCAAGGCGATCATTTCATCCTCTGATTCCTCCTCTGATGAGGATGGCCTGAAAATAGCAGAAGACAGGTGAGGGATGTCACAGCAAAAGCTGAAATATCACAATATCTATTTTCTAAATCTGTGTTATTGACCATGCATATTTCATAACTCATAAAACACAATATAACTGGATCTTCCAGTAATATTTGAGATTTCCCTCTGATCATGTATGAATTAAAATAATAATAATTTTAACACTTTTTCTGTCAACATTTATATGGTTTAAAAAAAACCTTTATACTGTAAAAATTAACTAAAATATAACTTTTCCCTTATTCATTATTGTACTGTTAAAGTACTTTTTAATTCCTTTTTTCATGTATTAAGTCATTTATGCATAATTTATATAACAATTTTTATGATATTTACCTTGTTTACTTATTAATTTTAATTTGTTTATAGTGCTGTCTAACAATTAATTGCATCCGAAATAAGTTTTGTGTGTTTGTGTATGTGTATAATTATATATATATATATATATATATATATATATATATATATATATATATATATATATAAATAAATAAATACACACATACATATTTCCATTGTTAATGTATACGCACAAATTTAAATGTATTTTTATAAATAGTAAATGTCTAAATGCATTTACATTTATATTAATTTAATTTGTATTTACATGTAAATATATTTGAAATTAACTTATTTTTATATATTTGTGTGTGCTGCATATATTTATGTGAACTTTTATTTTGGATAGAATTAATCTTTTTGCAGCACCATATATTTATTTTGTTTATATTATAAACACTTTTTACCCTTTTTCTGTGAACTGTCCTCTTATTTAGACCACCTAAAACTTTTCTTTATAAGCTCATCTCCATCTGCCTTTCATATTGTTTGAGTAAAATATACACATCTCAAAATCTAGCCAACAACCGAATCGAATGTCAGGAAAACATCATCTGTTGGTAATTCAGTTTCATAAAGAACTTATTTATTCCCTGATGTCTAGAAACCCCAGGGACAGCGGCTCTGGTTCAGACGACGACGTAGGCCACAGGAAACGCATCGCTTCTGACAGCGATTCCAACGAGGAGCGCAACCGGTCGGGCAGTGAAGCAGGCAGCCCTCAGCGCTCAGGAAACTCAGACGAGGACGAGTCTGGCAGCGAACGGCCGGCGAAGAGGAGGAGACCACAGCAGCAGTCTGACTCTGAGCAGTCAGACAACGAGAGCAAGAAGAGCCGCTCCGAAGGCTCAGACGACGAATCTCAGCCCGGATCTCCAGCAGCCGCTTCGGATCGAGGCTCGGAGAACGAGGGATCTCCGCAGAGGTCCGATAACGACTCTGAGCCGGAGGGGTCCAACAACGAAGCCTCCAACAGAGGATCCGATGACGACAGTGACTGAGTTTGTCGAGGAAAAAGAAAAGCCTTCGTTCTTGTCATCCTAGTACGTAGTTATGCGTCTTCCTGTATAATGTCAGATTTTACAGTGTTTTTTTTTGTTTTATTTTTCAGAAATGAGAACATGTTCTGTTCAGTCTTTTGCATATGAAATGTCGAAAAACCTCTTTAGTTGAGCATTACAGCATATACTGTGCTCTGTAGTCTAAAGGGACAATCACAAGCTGTGATTCAGAGTTGGTGTACAATATGAAATACCTTTGAATAAAAAGTATTTTGAAACTTTTTTTTCTCAATCGTGGTTTTTACATGCACACGCCCACTTTTGCCTTCAGAAGTCTGGTATAGATTTAGTAAGGTTCTGGAAATGCTCCTGGTCCATATTTTTTGACAAGGCAGCATCTTGATGCCAATCCCCTACTCCTCCAAATCCCCCAATTGGAGGCCAATTGAGTTTCATGAAACTAGTTTGAGATGATCTAAGCTCTCTGACGTTGTGCGTTATCCTGCTGGAAGGAACATCACAAGATGGCTACGCTGTGGTCATAAAGGGATGGATAGGGTCAAGCCACGTTTAAACAATGCCCAAAGGAGCCCAAAGTGCATTTTCAGGTTTTTATCTGACTGGAGTGGCACCAGGTGTAGCTCATCTTCTTCAAGCTTCACTCGCATTTCTGCTTAAAGATGAAAACCCCTCTTCTGTTAAACATACACTTGCTCAAAAGAAAGGAGCATGTAGCATAACATGTAATCCAATTCCAGATTAGATTATATTTTAAGTTCATATTGGTATAATTGAGAAAATCTTCCATTTTTTTTAACCTTATTTGCTCAACGACTCCCAAACGATTCTTTTAACCATTCATTTTCGACACCCCTCATCTGCTTGTGCTCGCGCTGCTGGTTTCTGGGGAAACATTATTTTACGGCTCCAAAAGAGGCACATATTTTGACCATTATATTCAGACCAACGCAAAAAGTCCAACAAGTTGGCGGGCAATATGCTAACGTTTCACGTT
Source organism: Puntigrus tetrazona (assembly GCF_018831695.1). Taxonomy (NCBI): domain Eukaryota; kingdom Metazoa; phylum Chordata; class Actinopteri; order Cypriniformes; family Cyprinidae; genus Puntigrus; species Puntigrus tetrazona. The sequence continues at coordinate 37,061,445 of NC_056705.1, read as the reverse complement.
CATGTCAACTTGAAATGGCTTGGGATTCGTTTTAAAAACGATTCGTTTCAATGATTCAGTCCACTCTTTCTTTTGAGACAATAACACACGATGTCTTTTCAGAGTTAGTTTTGAATTATGTTTTCATTAATTTGGAGCTGTAACTGCATGAAAAGTCTTTTTTCCTTTTGAAAAATCCACAATAAACTTTAAAATGCACAAATTCAGTATGCAAGCACTCCCAAACGTTTTTGTCATTCAAATCTTTCACTTCGTTTATTTGAAGTATCCTCGAGATTTTTAAATGCATTAGTAATTGCTGAATTAATAAATACTGAAGAGTTATTCATTTTTCACGTTAATTTTGTGAAATGTTATCGAATAATTAAATCTTTAATATCACTTTCTGAATATAGAAACATTTCTTAAATATTTCGGAACAGCACTTCAGATATGCATTTTTTTTTCATTCTTTATTAGAAAATGTTTCCAACATGGCATCAATAATACAATAACAGCCTACCTATGGAAAGCATCGCACAATTAATGAATGAGATACATAAGAACTACAGAAAAACAAGATAAAAGTTAACTTTTAAAAAATTACATTACGAAGCATCATTTACGGGGCATCTCATATACCTTTAGAGTATATTCTGACTTAAAACCAAAGCATTTTCTTAGAATTTCTGAAAAATTATAAGCATCGTTTTCTTCTTTCCTGAATAGTAAGACATTTATGAATCACTGCATAAGTATACATTTCTGATGTCATCATTCAGTGCCAACCACAACTCAAAAAAAAGAAAGAAAAGAGACCATAAATTGACAAATCGAATTCTTGAAATTCAAAAAAAAAAAAAAAAAAAAAAAAAGCAACTGAACATTGAAGTGTAACCATTAGTGTTATCAGCCATAGCTGAGAAGCAAGTTGAAAACAAACCAAAAAAGGAGAAAAAAAAAAAAAAAAAAAAAAATCCAGCATTGTTCATTTGTACATCGTTTAATTTTAAACTGGAGATGGCCTTCAGTAAAAACAAATCTGAAAAAAAATAATAAATTTGTTTTACATATTCACGCCCAAGCACACATGAAATAAGGCCAAATAAATGCTGGTGTGTAACTTTATTGAAAGCAACAGTGGTACACTGAACATTCAGAGCTCTTACACCGTACAGTAACACTTTATATATCAAAACCACACGAGAAGGTCACTATTTATTGTCCCACCTAATGATAAAGCTTTGGTTTTCCCCCCCTCATGATTAAATAAATATGTCTAATACCCGCCATGGGAAAACATTGTTAGGTTGTAAAACAGTGATTCATATTGAACATCCATACCAAATTTTCTCATCTTGTTTCATCTTTATTTTACCAATTAAAACGCATTTTTAAAAAAAAAAAAAAAAAAAAAGAACACACTTCTGTTTGGATCTAATTGTCGCATCTAAACAGGCTGTGTTTGGTAATCCCTGAACATGCTGTAAAGAAAAAAAAACAAAAAAACAATTCAAGTATTAGCTTGACAAGTAGTGGAGGGGGACACATGGGTTGGGAAAAGAAAACAAAAGGCCTCATAATTTCATCTCTCGCACATGGCTTTGTTCATTTAAAAAATAAAAAAGGGAAGGGGAGAGAAGGAAAAAAAAGTTACAATCATAACTGGAAAGTAAACCATGTTTCACAGACTCAAGCACCTTGCAGATATGGAGAGTTTTTCCATTAGACTCCGTCACACACACGCACGCACTACTGTGAGGTATGAACAAAATCGCATCCACTAAACGTTATGGTAACCGATGATTACTGAGGATTCTTTGTAACAAACAAAAGTGAATATTGCAGCAACTCAAAAATATGACACGGAGCAAAAGTGCATTTCTATAGTTTTGTGCTGAAATGAACAGCAGCAGAAAAGGCTCTTGCAAATACATGTTCTTAAAAGCAAAAATATTTATTAAAAAAAAAAAAAAAATTATGCAGTTTCAAGCTGCTAATACCGTTTATCTGTGGTGGGTCTTAACAGATGCTAGTCGTTACATGCTTTAAACAATGAGGCCAAAGAGAAGCGTGAAGTAATACGTTGGCTTGACACTGCAGGAAACGGCGGCACGGAATGAAGTGCGGCGCTTAATACAAGTGAAAGGAGAGATGGGGGAAACGAAACGGGAGAGATGACAGGAGGCGAGTAAGTCAAGGCTTTGGCTGGTTCTTTAGTCAGCTTCCTCCTCAGACTCTTCCTCTTCTGCAGTCTCCAGCCAGGTGAGCCACTGGTTCACCTTTACAGAGAGGGGAAGAAAATAAATAAAATAAGTGTGTGTGTCTTTCAAAGAAGTGGTCAAACTGTAACAAGCGGATCCTTACCTGGAACAACGCTTTTCCTTTCCCTGGAAACTCCTGTGTAATATCTTCTTTCCACGCTAGGAAGGCTTCTTCTTCAATTATCTCCAGATCATAGAAGTAGACAAAGTAGCGCAGTAACATTCCTAAGATGATAAGAGACCATTAGAAACGGGAAAACAAGCATTTCCTCCGATTACTTTAATTCAGAGTCTTGGCAAACAAACCAAGGTTCCCACATGTTAGCGCATCAAGTTTACACATCAAGCATAAAAATTATTGCCATCAAATTCCAAAAAAACCCTATAAATTAACTCCTTGCTGGGAGTTAGGTGCTTTTTCTTCAATTACTACTAATACTAAAAAGGAAGGTTTATTTCTTTTAAAGAAAATTAATAATAATTCACTGAAGTTCTACCTTTGGGAAAAGCATGGGCGTTGCAGTGGACTTGTAGTGCGTAGAGTGCACTGACTTGCAGGTCCACATGATCATGCAGGAATTTTTGCATCACCGGTTTGAAGGCAAGTAGCAGCTGCTTTTCCTGGTCGAGCTGCTCTTTCGTAGGCGCTGATAATTGGTCGTCTTCTTCAGTGGAATACATCTCATGGAAAATGTACTGCAAAAAGCTAGAAGAATTTGCGTTGGGGGTTAACCAAGTGTCCATATCACAAGCCATTTACAAGAAACATGTCGGCCAGCAGGTCCATCATACCTGGTCATCAGAATGTTAACGAAACCCTTGTCAGTGTGCAGTTTTGGAGAAATGTTGTCCTTGATCCACTTGTAGATCGTTTGCGGGGCAGGATCTGCTTTAATTTGTTTCAGCAGCTCCTTCTCCAGCTTCATCAAAGGGAATAAGAAGCTCAGGCCCTTCCCCTCCAGAATCTCCAACATACGATCTTTGTTTTGATCTATTTCTGCTGGCAGAGACAGGGATATATGAACATCAGAACATAGAATATTAAAAATGTTCTATTAGAAAGTGACTGAATTTATAAAAACAAAACAGTTTCTAAATTTGGGCAACTGAAATTAGTCAAATTATGAGAAGGCCAATGATCAATTTTTGAAATGTTACATTATAAATTCTTCGACCGCTTAGATTCTTTTTAGCGTATGCCGTTTTCAGTTGATGCATGAAGAAAACGTCAAAATGTTATTTGTAGTTCATCTGAATTAAACTAAAGATGTCAACCGAGTTGATACTTTTAAAGCATTAAATACATGGTTAAGCTGATTTTTAACTTTAAACTTCTCAAAAGTAAAGAGACATGCATGTATGACCAATTACTCATTTATATAGCACTTTTAACAACACAGATTGTACCAAAGCACTGAACAGTATAAAAGAGGAGAATACAATGATAGGGATGTTATAATGACGAGATTGAACAATTTGTTATTAAATGCAGAGACAGTCTCTAATCAAATTGATGATAATTGCTATAAAAGTAAGTGCCCCAACCAAGCACAGAGAGTTAACAGAAGCTCAGACCTGGCAGCATCTTCTGCATGTTGACCTTGCTCTGCTGGAAGAGGTCGGTCAACCACTCTCGATCTTTCATTTTGGCCATTTGCTGCAAGCAGAGGAGGAAAAGAGGAAAGTGGGTGCCGTTCTCCAGAGGGTGGGCCAACTCTGCCATGGTCACAAGTTCAGCAATGATTGCCCGGGCAGCAAACTGAGCCAGGTAAGACTTCACCAGGGGAACATCCAACTCGATCTTGGGACACTGGTCCAGAACATTGAGGAAAGCCTGTTTAAAAAAAAAAAAAAAAAAAAAAAAAAAAAAAAATTATGTAATTTCGAAGAAACAAGTCCCAGTTTCAGTCACGATGCTTTGAGGGTGAACGTCACAGGATCAAAGTGTATACAAACCTGCATAAAGTTCTCCCCTGTAACCAGTCCCTCCATCCGGAGGGTGTTGATCAGAGTGCTGACATGCTCCCTGTCCTCATCTGGGCTCTCCAGTGAGCAGATGATCATCTTACTCAACATCTCAGGCAGGAAGTGTTTGGGAGCCTTCATCTCTCGCACCCCATTCACTGCATCGTTCATGTTTTTGCTGCTCAAGTAAGCGGTCACAACATTCTCCTGCAAACAAATTCAAGGAACGGTTCACTCAAAACATTTATTGAACCATCTTGAATAAGACATTGAATGAAACGTACGGTCATCTTAAGCAGTTCCTCCTTAGCAGGAGGTGGCTTCTTAGTCGTCTTCTGTGGCTTCTCCTGAATTGGAGGTGGGTTGGTTTTCAGGCCAAGTTGCGGTGGCTATAAACAAACAGGAAGTGTTAAATGCAGTTTGAAAATAAGAAAAGTGGCATTGTGTCCATGCATGAACTACAGAACTCATTACCTGTCCCAGCGGTGGTGTGGATGTGCGGGGAGGTTGAGCACTAGGAGGAATCATGGTAGGTATCTGCGGCTGCAACTTTGGCATTTGGTTTTTGTTCAGAATGAATGACTGAGCAGGCCTCAAGCTGATCTAAAAACGTAAAAAATTGACCATTAATCCTGCAAGTTGAAAAATTCTCTTCAACTCAACCTATTTGAGAGCGCACACTGTGTGAACAGTTAATATACATCGTGTAAACATTTCAGATGAGTAGTCGCAATATTTGTTGGACAGCACTACACAAAATAAAAATGCACAATAGTAAGTGTATGGATAAACATTTTTACTAAAATGACACCAATTATAATGTTCATCTAATATTAAAATCATTCATACCTCATCAGCATTCAGCTGTCCTTTCTTAATAAAACGTGGCGGCATATCCTTGGACTGAGCTTGCTGTTGAGATGAATGATTCTGACTCTGGAAAAGCAGATTCTGCCCCTTTAATCAGAACACACACACTTGTAAATTACACTAATATTTTCAAGTCCTAAAGCTTTAGCATGGTTAGTTGGGCATTCACCTGGTTGGATTTTGTGAAAGGCTGGGGTGCAGGGGCCATGTGGCCACTGTGGCCGTTGAAAAGAGGGTTTGTGCGACGGCCCATGGTGGGGGAATACCTGTCCTGAATCACCCCAGGGCCAGTACCAATCCCACTGCCTACAACCAGACAGCACAGTTATTAAGCTGGCAGTGAACTATAGAGCAAATCCAGTCATGCACCACCTGTCCTAGAAATGTCAGCGCGCTTCAGGACATACCTGGCATCTGCCCAAACATATCCGCTAATCCCCCAAGAGTTTCTCGATCAGGTTTTATTCTTGTCGGCAAGAAAGGACTTTCTTGAAAGAAGTCAGTCCTTATTCCTTGAGTCATCGGGGGAATAAAAACACCCAAATCCTGCGAGGACAAAAGAAAAATTTAAACATTTGCAAGGGTTACATATTAACATCCCAAATTATGATTAATTGAATTTTTTGCATTTTAAGGCAACATCAACCCTGTTAACACTGTCTCCCTTATCTGATGCATCCATTTCAGGTCCTGGAGATTCTTCTAATGAGCTCATGAATTCAATCAGGGTTTTGATTAGGAGATACAAAATGTTAGCACATTCAAATATTCTCCTTAAAAAGACATTTTATGATGTTGAATTCTGGATTCACAGTGTAAAACCATAAAATGTTAGCACATTCAAATATTCTTTGACATTTTTAGGGTTCTGGATTCACAGTGTAAAACCATAATTGGCGGGGGTCTCACCTTTACTGCATCCTGACGGATCTGGTTGATAGTCTTAGGTCCATTATCAATAAAAGCTTTCCGAGGCACCCAGTTGTTCTCTCGCAACTCCACAGTATCCTGAAGCAGGAAACGAATCCTAGCAGGCAAGTCCTTGTTGTTCATTAAGGATCGCATACGGCCGAAGTACTGATCCATTAAAGACTGCGAGACAAAGGGGTGTTAGCAAATACCCTGTCTTAATGCACCCAAAGTCCTACTAGTCTTAAAGCAGCTTACCTTGGCTTTCTCATGATCTAGCCTTGGCCCCACAGTTCTCATTATCTGACAGAGGCACTCCAAATCCTCCCCCATATCCTTAAGTTGGACTCTTTTCTTCTTTTCCAGAAGCTTCAATTAAGGGAGTTCAAATGCAAAATTGTTAGGATGAGATTAAGCAGCAGACATGAATATTTCAAATAGATTTATGAATGACTCACTGTTTTGATGCATTTATGAAGGATAGACTCGTGAATGAGATCGAGTTTGCCAAGTTCTCCAATGAATTTGATGTTGCCCAGCATTTTGATCTTGGCAATGGCACGCTGCTCTTCCTCCTCAGAGGTGAGAGGGCTGTCATTTTTATCATAGACTGGTAGGAAAAGAAAAAAAACAAACAGAAGAAATCAAGCAAATTTCTGGCAATTCAGTATAGTTGCTGTAACGATATTAAGACTTCCCCAATCTACTTACTGTCAACATTTCTGGTGCGGTTTTCAAATTCATCTTGAAGTTTGGATATCAGAAGTCTCCTGAATGTCTGTATGAGCATGATGAAACAGTGGAATAAATATCCCAACACAATACTCTGCTGTGAAGCTTCTTGAATAAAAGAATTTCTTACAGTGCTCTGCTTTTGTGATGACTGGATCTCTGCTGATGGGCCGTCAAAGTTTGGAGCATCCTCTGCCAGACGCAGACATAGCTGAGCATATAGCGAGCTATACTTCGGCTCTTCAAGGGCTTTGTCTACAATCTAGTTAAAATGAAGAAGATGAGTCGAAAGATAATCGTTTTATTTACCCTTTATTTTTTTTATTTGCCATTTGTTATAACATGTTTATTTGCCAAACAAAAGTAACTTTCTGCAGTAATATAGAGTTCAAGGGATTAAAGGGAACCCATCGACAAATACTGCCACTTTCATCTGTAAGAAAAGCCATCAGCTTTGGTATTAAAGTTGGTACTGAATATTGTAAAATTTCACCAGTATTGGCATTGACTCTAGCCTACATATAATGAACAACACTCACCAGCAAGATGATTCCTTTGAGGACGAGCTTTGAATCTACGCCCACATTCAGGAGCTCAAGGCATAGCTTGTCAAACTTTTCAGGGGTCAGTTTATTAAGTATGCTATATGGTGGGGAGAAAAAAAAAAATAGTTCTTCAACATTTCCACTGATTTTCAAAAACCTAATTCATGCATATCTGGAGCCAATAATATTCACAATTCAGTAAGATGCGTTTTGTAAAACCAGACACTTTTTACACTTTTCAAAGCAGGACAAGAGAGCGTGTTCTGCTTTCCACTGTGCATTTTATTTCTCTCGTAAGGCAAATCAAGACACACCCTGCTGCATCTCTGCAGTGGAGAATGAGACTACTCATTTCAGGCTCTTACCCTCTCACTTTCCTGAAGATTGCATCGTGTCGTTCTTTTTCATTGGAGGAGTTGACATCTCGTCTAGTGCTTCGTGAAGGAACCCATCTCTGAACGCTAGGCCCTGGGGTTTTCCCCAGGAACTCGCTATAAAACAACAGTGCAGAGTCATTTATTCTGTTAAGGCTTTAGTGACTTACTAATGTCCATCATAAAACATCAGTGTTTAAATCTCTTGTACCAACCAGAGAGGATTCTGCCACCATCCGCACACGACTAAAACATATGTACATGCGGTCAATACCCTATTCGTTACAAACTACTACTAATGTCTACATTTAAAACTAACGTGACCATATTAATCTGACCAAGTTTAGACAGCGTAAACCTGAAGTTAAAAATATTCTTTCCAATTGACCTTTTCCACATGAAGAGTCAAACCCAAAAAAAAGTGATGGATTTGATTTTGCATATCAGGAATTGATTAGCTAGCCGTTGTTTGCCATTACTGTAACAGGCTGCTGGTAGGGAAAGCTTGTTCGATGATGCACAGAACAGATTGCATTTTGGTTAAGCATATGTCTAAAACAAACAACAAAAAAAACAAAAAAAACAAAAAAAAAACGCATTTATAAAGGAACATTAAGAACAGTCAGTTTTGATTTTGTGGTGACTTTTTCCAGACAAATTAAGGTTTTTCTGGCTGCTACTAAGAATCAACAAATCTTTTGTCACACTTACACCAAGTCCTGAGTACATAGAGGTAGAGGACAGCTATACAATTAAACGAGCTATGAGCTCGCTCATAGATCAAAACTTTAGTTCATTTTGATCCAAAAAAAACAAAAACAAAATTTAATTCTCCAAACGTACCTGTTGCCGACAGACTTGGGATAGTGCTGAGGTGCACCCCTACCTCCTCCTCCGCCCGAAGAAGCACTATAACGGTGAAAATTCACATTGTGAGTTTTATTAAAAATCATTGGAACTCATGTTTCAATCTATATTTCAAACATCCCAGGAACTTACGAAAAGTTCCTCCTGACCTCAAGCCTAATTAAAAGCTACCAATGTGCTTCTTATTAACTAAACCTCAGGTAAATCAATGATCTTCTGAAAGAGCATAGATTCATATGAACTGTACAAGAAGTGATGTGTACCTGAAACGAGAAGCACCCCCCTCTGCAATCACACTCTCCACTTTGGCGGCTTGACAATGAAAGATCCTCAAAAAGAATGAGAGTGAAAGGGTGGGGGTGTAGAAACACGGCCTAAAAAGAGTCGGAAAAACACTTTTAGATACATTTACAAAATAAATGGAAGTGACAAGCATTTAAGTTCAACTACAACATTTAGAGAGAATAAACGGTTCTTTAGTCATACTGAAAGAAAGTGACAATGAGGATAAAAATGTAAAGAACTAAACTGCCATCAAATCTGAACAAAGCACAAGGCCTCTGCCATGAGCTCAGATTTCACAAAAGAGCCTTGATTTATTAAAGAGACTTTCAAGCCCCATTAAAAGTGAGTGTATTAACATGTTTTCGGTCAGTTCATACGGAGCACACACGAGCAGTTTAAATTAGCGTACATTTTATGCTTATGGTAGACATTAATTAAAAACCACACACTCTGTTGTCATAGAGCTCCTCTCGTGCATTAGCACTGAGGCTAATTATCGCACAGGAGAAAACTGCTGCGATCTGGACATTCAACGTTTAAAGTCAACTCCCTAAACAAGTGGGAAACAAAAGCAGGCAGTTGATTTAACAACGGGTCACTTGGCAGAAGATTACTCGTAGTTTTACGGTCAAACGGGCGGTTTACCGGCAGGGTGGTGCGAGAGAACAGCTGATCTAATAACCGGACGCCATTTTCTCATAGGAGGATCATAAAGCGAGTCAGCACAGCTCATAATCAACATATAAACACACAGCAGCTCACACACGGCGCTAAACCTCTGGGTTTACCGGTGTAACGGCGCTTGGTTCGCCGGCATAACGCACTGTGCCTGTTATAAGCCTAGCCAACGTAGAAAGCGAGAACGTGCGAGCAACCGGAGCCATTTTACAGCAGCAGCAACCCAGTGGCTAATGTAACTCAGATTAGATTAGCCTTACCTTTTCTAAAAGAACTTCAGCTTTGATGGTGTTGGGTTACCACAAAAGAAAAGAAAAAAGATGAGAAAGGAAACGATTTTTATATAAACGTGAATAATAATAATAGGGTTAAAGAGCAGTGCGCCTTGAGGTAACGCTGGCCGCACCGGTATGAGGAGGAGAACTGTGATCTGACGTCACGCACAGCCGCAACTTTATTCACTGGACGCGTCAAACCTGCTGGGTGGTACGTCACCATCAAGTTTCGCTGCACCTACACCGGACCAAAAATTAGGAGCCAAACAGCGGATTCGATTCACCTCAGTGACTCGTCTGAAAGATTCACTGACATTCATTCGGTCGTAGCCCCTTCACGCAGTTTATCGGTTCGCCGGTAGGTGGCGACGAGTCTTTTGAGGGAGCCATTGAATCATTTACTTCTTTCATTCGATTTATATTTGTTTATCTACGCCTAACTCAACCGGTTCAGTAAACATCGAGTCGACCGAAACCGATTCAATTGTCATAATATTTAGGTTTGAACAAATCTGAAAAAAAAAAATTCAAGTTTTTTCATCCGTTTTTTTGAAAATGAAATTACTTGTAATAATAGGCTATATTTTCTTAGTATAGGCTAAGTATAAAATAGAAACAATAAATTTATTTCGTTTTAATAATGTCCCCACATTATTTCTGTTGTGCATGGTTATTAGTATTTATTTATTTATTTGACATTCAAATTATAGATTTGTGGGTTTGTGTTAACATACTCATAAAGTTTTCGCCAAAGAACCAAATAAAAATGACAAACAATAGGATAAAAATGACGGTCTGTAACTAAATCCGTTCGATTTTAGCTGACTAAATTTAATGTAGATTTACTAAAATCATACGATATTTAGTCGACTAAAACTAAAAAAAATTCAGAAAACTAAAATATCTCTAAAACGAAATGTCATATTAGTCAAAAGACTAAAACTAAATTAAAATTTGCTGTCAAAATGAACACTGCAGTATTATATATATTTAACCATTACAGAAGGTTCAGCGATACTCCAGAAAATAAACATGAAGCATCAAGATACGGTAGGTGAAAACTTTTGAACGAAATCAGATGTGTACATTTGACTTATTTTGCCTTATTAACATATTTTGTATTTAGTACTGCCACAGAATGTTTTCACCCCACATATTTTAAAGCAGTTTCCTTCTGAAGCATCAATGAGCATTTGAACATTCTGCTGTTGGATATGAATCCAGAGTGAAACGATCATACAGTTATTGTTGGAAAGGCTTAAATACAAAAAAAGTGCTTGAAAAAAACTGTGGACATGAAGGATTTTTCTAAAGAACAGCTGACAGTTTAACTCATGAACAACTGAGACTAACCAAAAAACACAGCTGTGGATTATTCAGGTAACAACACAGTATTAAGAATCAAGTAGACCCTTTTGAACAGGGTCATTTCTATAAATTACTATTATTTTCTCTTGTGGATTATATGTAAACATATTTATGTGGAATGTCTTGTTCACTACTAATTAAACAACAAAATGCATTTTGTATGATCCCTCTTATTTTGTTAAAATAATTAACGTTTTGCTAATTCTGAAAGGGGGATGTAAACTTTTGACCTGAACATGCTATATTTATTTTTTGGTCAAACTATTGAAAAAAAAGCGCTTTATGTATTTGTCTTGAAACTCATTTCAGCTGTTTTGATCTTGTTCATACAATAGTTTGATCTGTTTTTTTTAGCAGGTTTAAGCTGCTCCAAAAGTGGTCCTTATCTGGTCATGTGCTGATCCTAAGATGGTCACAAGCAACTACTGCTCAGGACCAGCTAAAGGACCAGTACATGACCAGCTTAAACCAGCTCAAACACCAGCAGTTATCAAAACACATGCGTATGCCGGTTGTTTTAACAGGACCAAAACGTCCAGAAAATTCTGCCCTTACAAAACAGATATTCAAAGCCTTGCACTTGACCAGTTGTCTACTTTCCTGTATTTGATCCAAAGGCAAAAGCTGAAAATGTGGATTGCACGATTATACAATTATATTTATCATTATATATTGCCATTCACAGAATCTACATTAACTGTATAAGTAGTGTCTGAAATACTTATTTGGAGTTGACTTTAGGTAAATCAGGCCACTTTTGCCACTGAGACTAGTCAAACGGTAGCCCTATTTACCTCATTACACCATGTTCCCGGACCAAAAAATAGGCCTCCATACAGCAAATATCACCTTTTTTCTCACTGCACCATCTAAGCTTCCTTTATAATCTGTGGTTATCTGCTATAATGGTTTTCTAGCTAAATATTTGACCTTATTCTGTTTTCATTTACATTGCTCACACCATTGCAAACAACTCAAATGTCCGGTGATTCAACCCACTGCCGTTATTAAATGACACGTGACAAATTAATTGGTATGATTGAAATTATAGATATGTAAAAAAAAATAAAGCTCTAAAAAAGTGGTTTTCACAGAAATGCCACAGAAGAACCATTTAGGGTTGAGGCTTCGGTTGCACTAAATCAGAAAAAGAATAGCAACAACAACAACAACAACAACAACAGTAAAACTGTTTGTATTTTGTCCATAATTAAGATAACACACTAAAATAATGAGGAAAGACACAGCAATTTACAGGATCAAGAAGCAAAACAAACAGTTTTATAGCTGGAAGCGAATGAGACTGGAAGCAAGGCCCATAAAATTGGCAGATGGCCACCACCCTAAAGAAATTTTTAAGAAATGGAAAGATACCATAAAGTTTCATCATGGAACATCAATGTAAAATCTTTATTTTTAAGACAGCAAACCCAGAGGCACAGGGGAAATCATTTGAATCAGCGAACGTCCAGGGTTATTTCCTCACTGATATGCCTTGCACAATATCCTGACATTTAGGATTTAAGATTAAGATTTTAATTTTCTCCCCTTGATGAGAGCAATTCTACTGTAACACGATAGCCTCTTTTAGAAAGCATAATGATCCCGTTGGATTTTGCACACCACAGTATAGTTACAGCTTCCAGAAAACACGGGTTCATTTGATGTGTCCTTGAACCGATACAGCTATACAACGCTGTTTAATGAACTTGTCACAGAAAGTATTACAAAGACAGACATTACTGCCAGTGTCTTTTTAGATTACAATAATGTTCCTCTGGAGCGAGTACGGTAATGTCCAACTACCTGGCTTGTTTCTGTTCTGAGGTTTATCGTCTGTCTTAGGCTGATGAGATACAGCGAAACGCGTGTAATAATGTGTTGCTCTGTAATGAGGCGCTCTGGGAAAAGCTTGATTTCAACTTTTAATTTGACAGTGGTAATGAAAATATGTTGTTAAATGCCACACTACTCTTTGAATTACTTTGATGACACTAACTTGTTCAACCAACTTCTTAAACCAATGTTTAAGAATAGCATATATCAGGGTTCCTCATATCTTAACCTGGAGGTCCGATGCACTGCAGAGTTTAGCTCCAACCCTGATAAAACTCATTTTCTAATGATCCTGAAGACACTGATAAGCATGCTCAGGAGTGTTTGATTTAGGTTAAAGCTAATCTCTGCAGGAAAATGGATCTCGAGGTCCAGATTTGAGTATCACTGGCCTATATGTTTACATGACGTGTTGCTATCACCATTTACCAGCAGATGGGGTCAGTGACTCTTCAGTGATTGCCCTTCCCAATTTATCCGCTCCTTTCTTCATCTTCTTCTGAATTCGATGGAAAAATCATCGTCGAGTCATTCTCATTGGGTAAAATTCACCTCTGTGAAAACAATCCAGATAACCTACATTGTTTATCTGAGTGTAATTTAATGAATGTCCCACTGTAACTGTTTGAATAAATCTAATTCTGCATTTCTGTTGTGTTCTTTCACTGGGAGATGATTGATGGAGAGCAAGGAATTAAGTGAGATGGGCCATCTATCTTCTTTACAATGCTGTCAGCAAGCTTAGAAAGTGGCCCTGTTTTAATTCAAGTCCAAAAAACACCATAACAAGCTCATAAATACAATTAGAGACAAGGGTTTATTGGTTTTGTGTCACAGTCGAGGACAAAAGAGCTCAGATTCAATGAAACGAGTTTAAGTGGAGAAGCTATGGACACAATTAGGCATTAAATCCGCTTCTACTCTCCTATGCAAACATAATAAATTGTACTCACAGCTGCTTACATGAATTATACTCACTTCAGATGCTTGCTATTATGAATAATTTATCTTCAGCTGTATGGGCGAGAATCTAAATCCTATGCTTTGTCACATATGATTAATTTCCTTGCAAATTAGACGGAGCTCTATGCCAGCAGGCAAACATGATCTGCTAGGACCTAAACGTTGTGCAGTCATGAAGATTACCTTTGTAAAAAAAAAGAAGTGTGCTTAGTTAAATGCGCACTTGTAGTGTACTTTAAATCATATTTAAAAAGAATGTAGCTACTTGCGGGTAATATATTGTTAGTTTAATGACTGTACTTAAAGAGAGTGCACTTTGACATGACTTTCACTAAAAAGGGTTTCTTCTCGTTTGAACACAAAAAAACGGTGTTGTGGAGAATGGCGGAAAAACGAAAAGCTCTTGTCTCAGTATTGTCGATTTGGCACGACTTTAGGGTGAGTAAATGATGACATATTTGTTCATTTTTGGGTGAACTATCCATTTAAGTACGCTTTTGCCATGATGTCAAACGAAATGTTTTACCTTAAAGTGTTTTGTCATACTTTGAAGAAAACCACTTATTCTGATGTATTGAGTAAGTGCGTTATGTACTTGATTATTAGTTTAACTGTAATGTTACGTTCAATATTACAGTTTAAGTTCTTTCATTTTTTCACATTGTATTGAATCAATTAGGTTGATGTGAGATAAACACATCGGACACTCATCTGCATATGCACTTACTCTCAGTAAACTCATCTCCAGTAATCTGTGTGGTTTATCGAGCGTAAGGGGCTTTTTAAATCACAGATACTAAGGAATTAATTACTTTGAATCACATTTGGACCGACGATATTTCACAGCTCCTAGTTGCCTGAACAAGCAAGTTCGCATTGAATAATGTTGCTGATTTGCGAGCTCCCAGCATGCATTTCAGCATGACTAATTTATGCAGTTGGTATTATGGGCTTATTCTTTTGCTATTTGCTGCATTTATTATCATGCGGTTGTTGTTGCCATCGCTATTATTTATTTTCTGCGTGGTATGTGGCGCTGTTAAAGCTCATGTTTTGATTATTGATTGAGGTTTGTGTATGAAGTGTTGAACTCTATGTGTATTTATATAAAGGTATTGCACATAATGTTGTTTGTAAGATTCTATTTTTTCAGGAAAATTGCACAGTTCTAATATACAGTGTACACAATTTTGTAGATTCAATCAAGACAATTTTTTTTTGGTCATTTCTAAATAATTATTACCTGAATAATAAATCTGTGGTTGATTGACAGGAATTTTTTTGTTGGATGAGAAATTTAGCATTTAGTGAGAAAACGAATTCAACCTGGCAAGAAGAAGTGTTACTTATAAATTAATGACTTTACATTTTTTAAAGTTTCTTTCTTTTTTGAACAGTTTAAAATTACATAGTTTAAACAGTTTAAAACCACTACTATGTTAGTACGAAATAAAATAGAATGAATTAAAATATAAAAACTTTAAACCTATTTTTATTTCAGCAATATTTTTCATTAATGTGATGTACTAAAATAAAAATGTGATGAAACAAAATGTGTAAAAAGTATACAAACATATAAAAATGACACAAACTAATAAAATTATACAAACTAATAAAAACACCTTGAAACAAAATTACTAAAACTTTAACTAAAATTAAACAAATTAAAAAACAGAAACTATATATATAAAAAAGTAAAACAATGAATACAGTACTTCAATCACAAAATAATACTGTGTTATTTTAGAATAATATACGACAATATAGAAAAAACCTGACTCAAGTCTGTCTCAATATTATTTGGTCCTCCATGTTATAACTAGTGAAGGCCAGCTCTTTCATGTCCGAGTTTAGAACTAGAGCACAGTTTAGTAACTGGATTTAGGAAACCGGCAACAAGAGCTTAAGTGGAAACTTAATGTAAGTCATGAAAAATTTACTCGCAGAGCAGTGCGATGCATAATTTTCAGGAAGTGGTGCCAAATTGCACAAAATGCCAAAATACCTGTGAATATCATTTGAATGCATTTCATTATTTAGTAAAGAGCGCTAATGTTTCTTCTGAGAAACGAGTTTGTGCCACCAGGCGGCAAAACTGCATGGGTCGTAAAGCAGTGCTGGATCAATATTGGGTACAGGCTACATATTATAGCTGAAGCCATAACTGCTGCAATTGATTGAGGAGGACGGGCTGAGGAATGAATTCTGAGGTTTGGAGTCATTTATTGTACACTTGCTCTTATGTGTTTTGCGAATATGCTGGATTGTATCTGGATAGCGGGCCTAATCAGGTCATATGATGGAAATGTAATGAGAAAGACTATATAGAACCCAGAACTCATTCTACAGTATTCTAAAATATCATTTTAGAGCAATCTGAATCATATTTTGTTTGGACTCTCATTCTGACAGCATTCTTTCACTGCAGAGGAATCACTCGTGGGCATGTGATGTAATGCTACATTTCTCCAAATCTGTTCAGATGAAGAAACTAACTCACACATATCTTAGACTGAGTATAGAGTGAGGGTATATTTTCAGCCAATTTTAATATTTGGGTGAACTAACACATCTCAGGCGAATGTTTGGAAACACTACTTTGACATTCAGTACCACGCTGCTCATTTTCATAAGTGATTGTTTCATCCGTATTGCTGGATTATTTACACTCCCCGAAGCTCACTGTAATTTGAGCGTTCAGTCAAATTCTGATCTGATATTGCGATGACAATGTTGATGCCATGCTTTTTGAATAAGTGGCCTGGAGTGGGTACAAAAGCAAATGTGACAAAATCTCAAATTGTGGAGAGCTCACCTAGCGGGGGGAAACTAATTTAAGCAGAAAATGAAAAACCTGAAATAGCTTCATTTCATGAAAAGAGGGAGAACGCGTTTCTACGCATCAGCGTCAGTTTTGAAAGGCTGGTTCAAAGTTTACACTGAGCTCTCTTGTGGCTTGTTATGTATGAAGTGTCAAAACTATCAGCAGAGAGATTTTGAGTGCGCTGCACAGGCTGAATTTGAAGTGATCTTTGGGATATTTATGAAAAAAAAAAAAAAAAAAAAAAAAAGTATTTCCTTGATGGAACTGTAGTATTTTCTCCCTGTAGGATTCATGCCATTTCATCTAGAGACAGAAAAAAACTGCTTTTTTGTGTCTGTCTGGTTGCTTTTCCATGCCGTGAATGCAGCTAAGTAAAGTGTTTAAACTTAAACAAAATATAACAAAATACCATAAATTGATTCGCACCGTAACAGAGACGACGAGATGAGAGGTGAACGGATATATATGCAGGCTTTTATTATTAAACGTGGTCATGAACAGGCACGGTCAGAACAACAGAGGAAACCAGAGAGCAGTCCATAAAACAAGTCCACGGCGAAGATAATCCAATGGGACGAGACAGAGCGATAACACAGCATCCAAGACGGCGGGCGGAGAGAGAGCCCAGATACCAGGGAAAGCTAATTAGGAAACTGGAAAACGAACAGGACAATGGCTTACGTAGAGTAGCTATCTCCAGGAGGGGGATAAACAGTACTCTGCGTGGAACAGAGGCTGAAACTGTTATTTATGATATGTGTGTGTAATTGAATGCAGGTGAGCGTGTGATTGGTTACAGGTGTGTGTGTGGCATCAGTGCAACGGACGATGGGAAATGCAGCTTGTGTGTTGTGAGAATGAGAATAATGACAGAGAGACATCCTGTGGTGAGTGAATGAAAGTCCATTTACTGAGTTCAAGACACATACGCTCATAAGAGTGCACTTTAGAATGCTTTTAAAAAGAGTACTGCCATAAGTGACCATTAATATTACATTGTCTGCAAAAATTTTATGATTGGAAGTGCACTATTATTCCATAACTTTGTGTGAGAAACACTCCGAAATTGAAGTCATTGTTTACTGATACCTTTAAAAGAGCTGTCAGCTGCTCTAACTGGGTCAGTGAGTTCATTTAGATCAGCATTGTGAACCAAAAGGTATTAATCGAAAAGATTTGATTCAAAGGAATCAATTGTCGTTGAATCATTTACTGGTGCAAAATAACTTCAGAGGATTTTCAGAAGATTTGTGGCCACAGTAAGCAATGTGAGCCAAAACGTATTAATTGAAAAGATTTGATTCAAAAGAATCATTTGTTGTTGAATCTTACAGCGGTACAAAATATTTTCAGGTCATATTTATGATTTTTCTGCATGCTCTTTTTGAAAAATCTAAAGCTGCAGGCCCTTTATTTCAACAATATTCAAAACTCCTCCATCAAAAATATGACACTTTGAGCCTGAAAATAATGTCTCTGATAGGTATAGTACATCATGGGAGTCCAGACCTCACCGCTGTCAACATCACACATCACTGGCTTCTCACCGGTCAGCTGACAGCCGCTCATTGGCAGAGAGGTGGATGTGGATAAATTGTTATGCTCTCTTTCATGCAGAGAGCATACGACTTGAAATCTATTGATGGATATTAACCATGCTGTTCATGTATTAGCAGGTTCTCATTACTGATGTGTATGTCTGCTATGTTGTGAAGGTCAAAATCCATCCATTAGAACAAGAAAGTGTTTTTTAATAAAATAAAGGTTTCTATAAAATTCCAAGCAAGACAAGAATTTATTCAGACAATAGATCAGTTTTTTTTGCACTGCATTCATTTTCATTCAAAGCTGTCATTGATCATTTTATCCAGAGACAGCTGAATGCTGAATCTACGCAGCAATAACTATAGATTCATATATCATAGAAAGTCATGTATGATGTGTGTAAGCACACCCATGGGACCCTGGAGAATGAAAGTATAATGGAGATGACTGACAGGTTTCATAATTATCAATGTCTGTGGAATGATGAGTTGCATGTGACTGACAATTAACTACCAAATGGTTTCGGTCAATTAAATCACACAGTTGATTCACGTGGGAAGTATATGCATTTATTTCAGTGTTACAGACTGAGATATTGTCGCTGGGTCTACACGACTCTAAAAAACAGATCACGTTCGGCTTGCGTCTCTACACACAGGTCTAAAGCCCCCCTAACTGTTGTCTTTGTAACCTGCCACATTCTGTCTTATGTTATTTCGCAGTCTGACATATTAAACAAGAGCCAGAAAACTGTACATTTTTTGAAATGGAACAATTTATTGAGCATATTGACAAAAAAAGCAAAAACATGTTCAGTAAAATATATAGAAGAAAATAGGATTTTGTATGATTATATATAACACGATATATATGCAATTTGTTGCAATTGATATTTATCTGTCTAAAAATATATGAATTATGATAGCTTGTGATATGGATCACTGACAACAGTACAGTATAGCAGATTACGTACATGTATATAAATATTGACATTCTATATTACTTGTAGTAATACAATCAGACGCTTAGTTTGATCAAGCAGTTTTTGTTACAGATAATGCAACGTAATATAATAACGATAAAAAATCATCAAATGTATTTGATTTGATACTCACATTTTAACAAGATTTTTCAGTCTATTAAGTATTCTTCTTAAAATATCACCATATAATATTTACCCCCATGCCCCATGCACTTTCTAATATCGTTCAAGTTTTTAAAGCAAAAATGTGGACATTTCTTGCATCATGATTTAGAGGCCTAAATAATTTATGCATTAAATGCGACACTTCATAGGGTTAAATAATCATTGTTGACTTTTTAGATAAAAATGGATAATATAAACTATGGTATAAACAACCAAACGCTTATATGCCATTTAGAGATGCTTCGCGGACACGGTAAGCAATTTGGATCAGACCTAATGTTGTTTGGTCAAGAGTTTGACATGGAGGGAAAATTGCACTGAGAACCTTACCCTTATCCCCCATGATGCCCCAGATCTACCGCAGTTATATATATATATATATATATAAAGGAGGACTGTGGAGCTCTTATGCCTTATAGAGCACCTCTACCAATGCCAGCAAAGCTGGGCTACTAGAGCCATTAATGGGTGCTTGTCTCCACACCAGCTCTTCAGGAGACATAACAACAGATTTCACCTAAGCTGTTGTTTTCCATTTCAAGGGCCTGGATTTCATTACCTGCCTCTCACACAAATTCCAGGTCTGTGGTCTGTGTTCACTCAAACACTTGAGGTGGTTAGCTGCGCGAATTGCTCACCAGCGCTGGCAGTCGCCATACTTTCACTTGTCAAGAGCACTTTTTAAACACCAAACAGAAGGAATGTTTGGGATGATTGCGAGATGAAAATATGTAAATAATGTTTTTCTCTGTTTAAAACCGTTTTATATAATTGCTACACATTTAATTGTGATATGTTATCTACAGCCTGTTTTTATCAAATAAAAAGTTAAAGAGGACAATTTTAAAGTGAAAAAATAAATAAATAAAACAAAGTCACAGTTTCAAGAAATTAAATAATTGCAATAATAGTCGCCGCTAAAATGGAAATTCTGTTCATTAATTACTCACCCTCATGTTGTTCCAAACCTGTAAGACATTTGTTCATCTTCAGAACACAAATGAAGATATTTTTTATGAAATCCAGGGGCTTTTGACCCTGCATAGACGGAACTGACTTATTCAAGACCCAGAAAGGTAATAAGAATGTGATGGAGTCAATGGTTCAACCTTCAATTCATGAAGCTACGAGAATTCTTTTTGTGTGCCAAAAAAAACAAAAACAAGAACTTTATTCAACAATTTCTTCTCTTCTTTGTCAGTTTTGGAAGCACATTCACATCAGTACCTTGACACAGTCTCGTATAGTTTCATAAAATTAGGGTTGAAGCATTGATGTCAAGTGGACTATTTTAACAATGTCCCTCGCTTTCTG
This sequence comes from Puntigrus tetrazona, assembly GCF_018831695.1. Classification (NCBI taxonomy): domain Eukaryota; kingdom Metazoa; phylum Chordata; class Actinopteri; order Cypriniformes; family Cyprinidae; genus Puntigrus; species Puntigrus tetrazona. Next base: position 37,040,705 of record NC_056705.1, on the reverse strand, counting down.
GACCTTGAACACAGTGGTATCCTTGCTGTCTATGCAGGGTCAAAAAGATCTTGCATTTCACCAAAAATATCTTAATTTGTGTTCCGAAGATGAAGGTCTTATGGGTTTGGAGCGACATGAAGAGTTTTTAATTTTTTTTTGCGAACTATCCCTTTAAGCAACTACTGCTATGCAGCTTAGTCATGACTGTGAGATATAAGGCTAAAATTGCAATTACCTTTTATTTTTACTTCACGTAACTTGCAGACTAACTATAAATTTAAAAAAAAAAATCTTTTAAGCTAAATATTTAATCTATATATTATTTATTTATTTTTTTATCTTTCAAGCTAAATATTTAATCACACCAAAGACTATTATAATTAATGTTAAATAAATATAAAAATCATTTTAACAAGATTCGCAATATCACTTAAAAACAACAACTGCATTTCTGATCAAAATAAGTGTAAACTTTCAAAAACCATAACATTTTATGCATAAAACAAATGATCTCACATTTTTATTCCAAACTATTTAATGAAGATTTCCAAACATTTTTTTTTTAAAGAGGTTTTTTATGCATTATAATGCAATAATATTATAGTTGTATCACTTTGACATTGTTGACTTAATGCCACCCAAACATAAAAATTAAAAACATGCTCACCCTGGAGGGGCCCCCATTGACTCGGGCCCCCTGCGACAGCGTCCCGAGCCCCCTCTCCTTTGTTTTGTATGCATGAATTACATTTTAATATATCGTAAAATCATGGATCCTCTTGTTTCCTATAATGTAATGAAACATGCTTGTCTAAAACTGGACCGTACATCCTTAATCGACACCTAACCCAAATATATTTGTCGCGACACAAGCACAAGCACAGATCGCATTGAGAAAGAGAAAAATGTGTTAATTACACTATGAAACGGCGGTCAGTGGCTGCTCGCACCGCTCGTGTTGATTAGATGGTGCACATGCCTTCCTGGCTTAACCCTGATTCATATCCGCAGAATAATTTTTTTGCTTTGTGACGGCGCTGAATGGAATCAGAGTGTGTCTTTTACTTCAAAAGATGTAATGACAGCTCAGTGAACTGATCATCCGAACGCCTGAATCTCCTTTGCATATTTGAATATTGAAATGAAGCATCAGAAGCGCATGTAATAACAGCTCAAATGGAGGCGGGAGGAGCGTTATTGAGGCGGACGCTGTCGGTTTTCTTTCCAGCACGAATATTACGGCTCTCTGGATTTGTCTTTCACGGACAGGGTGCAGGGAATGTCATCCGTCACGGAGATCATTTCATGGTACGGACATTTATCAGAGTAGAGTCACATTTAAGGTGGAGCTTTTATGCACTGACATTAAGCTCACGTGATGGATGACAGGGCAAACAAAGCCTGAACTTCGGTCCTCCATCATGCGGCTGAAGGTAGCGATTGCAAATGCTTGCATATGCACACTTAACGATAGACAAGTGTTGATGTTTACCACCCAGCTGCTTTAATATTGCAAACAATATCCTTTGATTGTTTGTCACCGTGTTATACATTACAGATCAGCAGGGAGCTTCGCTGAGATCCTTGATTAAATATTCCTTCCGTGAACTGTATCTCAAGGCGACTTTATCACGAACTTATTACTAAGATGATGCCAGAGCGGGGACATTTTTCCTTACGTTTTTCGCTGCTGCGTGGGAAAGAAGGTAGTAATTTTCAGGGTAAATCAACCAGAAAGAACTCAGAGAAGAAGGCAGAAAAAAGCGTTTAAATTTAGAAAATCTGTCTTTATTTAATCACCCTCATGTCATCTCAAGCCTTTTTCCGTCTATAAGACACGAAAGTAGACGTTTCGGCGGCTGTTTTCCAAACGGTTGAGTTAAACAACAAGCTGTCAACCTGCAAAAATACCAAAAACAACAAAAGGTAGTCAGTAAGCAGAAAGTGCCGTTATTCTGCTAAAACAAGGCCCCAGACCCAGCCTTGACCTCCTGCTTCTACATTATCATCCTTCAATCCGAGAGGCATTGCTCTGACGTGAAAGTAGCTGTGGGGCTCGGATGCACTATGAAGAAGTCTTTGTTTGGTTTTTACACTGAGAAGCACTTATCTCAGAGGTAATTATGATGGGTTTGAGGGTTTAGAAAGTTACAATACATGAAATAATGAAAATCAGTGGCACAGTAAATTGCTCTCTGTGGGCAAATGCACCACTCCACATTACATTTAGCCTGGCAGTACTCTCACTGAAGCTTGATGAGTCCAATTTAGAGTCCAAATGGACACCACATGCTGGGCCAGACACAATAAATATATAAAAAAGAACAAAAAAAAAAATAAAAATAATAGCCAGTGCAGAAACCTTTCTAAAAATATTACCTCCACTAGGTGTGCCATACTCAAAACTTTCATGGTTTTTATATTCTCCAATTACATGTGCATTAGATTAGATTACAGTATATATTATATAAGATTAGATTATTAAACTACATAACTAAATTTAAAGTATATTCGCTACTAAAGTTTCAAAAAAACTTTTTTGGTGGTGTACATACCTCAGGTTCATATAGGAACTTGTGCTTGTTCTTGTTTTTGCTATTTTCTTTTTATTCAGATTATTTCAGGTAGCATAAACTTTTCTGTTCTTGTAATACAGAGATTTTTCACGATCCATTCTTTAGCTATTCCCTGCTGCGCTGTCAGACATAAATCACTCCACTCTTATCTTGCACAAATTTAATGGAAAAATAATTATGTTTCTTGCTGAGGCAGGAGTGCGTTAAGCCCCAAAAGTCAATGGGCAGATAAAGACAGAGAACAGTTCAAAATGTGTTTATTCATCCATTCTGTTTGCTATCATTTTGTGTGCCAGACGTGATTTAAACTGACAAAAGACTCAAAAAAACTGAAAAAGATCTTGTGCGTAATTGAAAAATCCACTCTGTTATGTCAGCATATCACAGACAATAATATTTGGCCGTGAGGAAGTACGTTTTATATTATTGCCTGATCGAGTTGTCAGCCCAGATGGCCTTTAGTTGTTAATTACAACCAAATCCGATGCAAAACCAATTAGTCAAACACACATACATGTAAAATATTCATTAAATGTTTACTACCCTGTAGGCCTATTGTTAAATCAATAGTCTGAGTTTTTTTTTTTTTTTTTTTTCAATGCAGTGTAGTGCAGAAATATTTTATTTCACAAAAACTGGCATTGATCTGCACAGGGATGAACGCAAAGTGAAACATCTCAAACAAAACACTGTCGGAGTCTTCTAATCGTTTCTGTCTTCTTGCGTGTCAGCTCTTGAACAGTGTTTGATTATTATCTCTCAAAACATCTTGAGTAACTGGAAACGGAATACGTCAAACATGCTTTCTTAGAGCTGAGAAAAATGTATGAAGGCTTAGGACTGATTTTGGATTCCCCCCACCTCGAGGTAATTTGTTTTATTATAGATATTTATTTGTTCAGTGAGGTTTATAATGAATTAAGTAATTGTAAATTAGAATTAGAATTTAGCTTTCTTTCGTTTAAATGAAATGAAATTAAATTAAAAAATTAAAAGTTACTGTAAGCGTGCTCTCCCTCAGGTCACCCAAATGATGAATCTGTAGATGAATCTGTTTCTTCACGAGAACAGATTTAGTGAAACCAATGGCTCTACTTGCTCACCAATGGATCTACTTAAGTGAATGGGTGCCGTCGGAATGAGAGTCCAAACAATAAGTAATCCACACAACTCCAGTCCATTAAATAAAGTCTTGTGAAGTGAAAACTCGAAAAAACAAATACATTTTATTAATTATCAATAATGCTTTCTCCTGTGGAAAGCTGCCTTAACTGAATCAGGAGAGAAATATACGGATCTGGCACAACTTACACTGGAGGCAGCAGTATAGGGATTATGGCCAAAAGAGATAGTTTAAAGTTATAGCGCCTTAATGATGAATTTGTTTCTTACAACCATGCATCTTTTTCACTTTACAAGACTGATGGACTGGAGTCATGTGGATTACTTACTGTGATTTACTGTGACTTTTTTATGAGCTGTTTGGGCTCTCATTCTGACGGCACCCATTCACTGCACAGTATCCAACGGTGAGCAAGTGATGTAATCCTAAATTTCTTTAAATCTTGTCCTATGAATAAACAAAACTCTACGTCTTGGGTGGCATGAGAGTGAGTGCATTTTCAGTGAGTTTAATTTTAGGGTAAACTAACCCTTTAAAAGGCAGAAACATATACTGCCATATTTCTGCCAGGTTTGCCCAACTAAAAATAACATAAAATACAGAATTATTTGACTAACTCGGTTTTGTTGAAACTTGTTGAAAGGATAAAGCATGCGCAAACATCACTGAAGAATGGCGCTACGTGCTCAAGCCAAAGCATCAATTCAACCCCCTCTCATGAAGCTGTCAGGTGTAGAGTTATGTGGCGGCTGACATCTTTAGACTGCTGAAGATGAAGGTGTGATGTGAGGGGCATGCCGTATCTCCCTGCATAATAAAGCATAAATATGCACGACAATTCATTTTCTTAGACACTTAAGATGTCAGGTCGGGTTGGACTGCTGTGAGGAGGCTCGCTGAGAGACAGGAGCATGATAAAATGGCAGGAAGTTCAGTGTTTTTTGACAGGAAACACCCTTGGGATGCTGTAATCTCGTGAGATGTTTCATTTCCTCAAGCTCTTGATGCTGCTTCAGGTGTATTTGTTTGTATAGGAGACATTTCAAGAAGGTTTTTTTGGTTGTGTGGGTGATTTTTAGAGAGCATTATTTAGTTATTTTGTTTATGGTTTAATTCTGTTGAGCACAACAGAAAATATTTTAAGGTTGTTGATGATCAAACAGTTGATGGTAGCCATTGACTTATGGGAATAAATAATGTGGAAGATAATGGCTACCAACAACCGCACTGTTACCAGCAAAAAATCTTTTGTGTTCAGCAGAAGAAAGAAACCCATACAAGTCCGAAACAACTAAATGATGACGGATTTTTATTATTTCTTTTTGTGAGCTATATCACTATCACTCAGAATGAATATTTAGTTACATGATATGTGCAATTAAGCGAAGAATATGTTTTTAAATGTGTACGTAAATGCGAAAAAAAAGACTCCTACTTATGGAAATATGTTACATTTCTGTTGCCTTTGAAATACTGAAAAGCATACTGAAATGTGCTTCAGTATAGAAGTATAGAAGCATACTTCTTTAAAGCATGACAAAATCATTTTAAAACATACATTTTAAGGTAATTTGAGATTATTATAAAGGTGTAGGTGTACCTAAGTGTGTTAAGAAATGCATAAAAAAAATTCTTGACCTTAAGTGACCTTAATTTACCTTTACCAAAATTTCGTTTTTTGAAATATACTTTTAATTGAAGGACGCAACAGTCACGCAATTACAAGTGACCAATCAGAATTGAGTAATCAAGAGAGACCTTTACCGACAGAGACGAACATTCATGTAAACAATTTCAGCATAGCAGCATCAGCTCAGGACAAGGATTTCAGTTTTTTTGACCAATGGCAGACCAATGAGGAAACCTTCTTGAAAAAAGATCAGTATTTTTGTGATTTTATTTTACTCCGTTGGTGGAAAATTTATACACCTTGCTTTTAATGCAACCATTAAACATTTGCGCTAATGCCAAACAACTATTCATTATTCAGATGAAAACAATGCCTCCATTAAGCGTTGCTATTTGGAAAGCGTTACTATTCAAATCATGTATTTGACGACAGCCTATAAACCGATAATTATTCCGCCCTTGAAAAAGTCCTCAAATTTGAATGATAAGCAATTTATGTACCGTTTCATTGTTCGGCGGGAGCATAGGAAAAAAAAAAGAATCTCAAATTAATATATTCAGCGGATGCAAAGGCAAATATCCCTTTATTGTTCAGAGCTATTTGTTAAAGCAAGCAGGCAACTAGGCTTCAATTGATTCATTCTGTAAAGGGATCACACTGTGTCTGAGGTGCCCCCAAGGGCCTCATGTGCAGCTTCAATTTGCAGCAACTGCAAAGCCATAAATGAGTGCAGAATCAACATCCTTACATACAATTGCAATCAGTGCAGAGGGTTCTGTGCCAGGAAATGGGCAGAGGTGAGCGATGGAGCTTATTCCGTCCCTGGCTCGTCTCTACAGCGGATTACTGGCTCGTGCTGCGGCTCATGAGAGCTGCGCAAAGTCCGAGTCTTTTTCATTCAAGGTCAAGCAGTCGGACAAAACAAAAATCAGCTCGGACCAAAGGCCCTGTCTTCACTATTTTCCCTTACACAGATTAACCAAACACCCACTCTAAGATGGATCTTAAAGGTGAATTATTATTAACCATTGATTTTGGAATCCAATTCAAGACTAGGCTTAATCTGCGCCGTGACCCTTCCTTTCTGCTTTGAATCCATGATCCGCCGCCGAAGAAGTCAAACAGGCGCAAAATATAATATAGTGATTATTCTGCAGGCTATTTCTGCTTTTTTGTTCAACGACCTCAATAAACAATGAGTAAACACTGAACATGTTATTGGCAGTAACTTTGTATGTCCTTGCTCCGCCGATGCTGATAGTTTCAAACAAAGCGGAGAAGAATTTGTTGCTGTGCACCTCCTACGCGATCATATGCACGCCAACAAATTTTGTATCACATGCGCACAAAATCCGCATATTTTGTGCACATCAAACACGTGCCTGTCCAACACAATACCAATTTGTAAGCATTTGAAAAGTTGAAAAATTTGCAGCTAATTCACACGAATTCGTGAGACCTCACTCGTACGATTTTGCGCGATTTATGTAAAACCCCATTGGGGGCGGGGTTAGGTGTAGGTCATTTGTACAAAATTTGTACTAATTGAAAAAAATCGTATGAGTGAGGTTGTACGGATTTGTACGAATTAGCCACCTTGTGAAATATGTACGTATTGAGATCGGCTGGCTTGTCACATTTTTGCATATCGATATTATTTTAATTTGGCATACTATTTATACGCATTTTCATGACCGGTATCTCTAAGCATCTCACTGCCACAAGTGGACACTTTGTGTTGTTGTTTTTGCCGTGTGCCATGTGTTAAGTGTGACCTACTTTAGTTAATTGTCTTAGCGTCTTCACCTGTGTCTTATTTATTAAGGATTTACGTTGTGTATTTAAGTCCTGTGGTTTCAGTATTGTTTGTCTGATCTCGTCTATGTTTTACGTGGTTTAGTTGCCTGTCTCCCTACCTGCCCGAGGTACTTATTCTGTATCTGTGTACGATTAAACTCATTTATTTTATATTCTCGTCAAGTGCTCCTTCACGCTAAACCACACCGTGACACTCACATAATTGGTGCTTCATTCTTGAATGAATCAGCGATTTTGAAATGAAAAAGAAGTTTTTTTTTGAAGAATGTTAGTACTAATAAAATGCTATGGAAGTCAACGAGGACCAGCAACTATTTGGTTGCTTACATTCTTTAAAATGTCTTTTGTGTTTAAGTGAGAGCGAGCAAATAATAAGAAAATCGGTTGAGATATCGCTTCAAATGTCCTGATCTTAAATAAGAAATATTGCTCAACTTGTCCCAAAATCCCATATAGTTACTTTGAAATGAAATACTTGTTCACTAAAAGTTTGTATATAGCCACTGTCTGTTGAAAAAAAGTCCACCAACACAGGGAAAGAGAATGTGGCATCTTTTATCTCAGGTTTTTAATTACATCATGACAGCAGCGATGAAGCGCGACTTCCTCATTCCTTCATATTTTGTAAATATGGGCCATGGAAAAGATAAGTTTGTTCTGCTTTAGCTGCAGTAGCTAGTTCTGCTGTGGACAACAACCATGCATCTCACTTCTGCAGGCTGCGTCTTACTGTGTGAGATGAAACAAACACTCTTTTTTGTCTCTTCTTCGGCTGTCTCTGAGACACTTGCTTGGTACTTTTCCTGCTTCTTCTTTATAGCAAAAATGTACTCATCACAGAATAAAAGTTTAGAGCGAGAGCCTGATTATTTCAGGAACCTTGTCACAAGCCCATTCATATTGAATTTCTTTGTTACTTTTGCTGTACTTTCACACGTAATATAATGATGTGGCATTCCTCTTGTACCATTGTCCTCTTTTGTTCAAAGGAAGAAGTCTCTCCCAGGTAGTTCCATTGTTGCCATTATTAAGTCTGAGAATGATTCAGCAGGCTATGTAACACTTTCAATTGTCAAGAAATGACTTTGGTTACATTTGAATAACAAATTGTCTTCAGCATGAAACAGAACACTTTCTTATTTAGTTGTATTTTGTATCTTTCAGAAGGGTGTACTTTTTCTGCAACATTATCTATCTATCTATCTATCTATCTATCTATCTATCTATCTATCTATCTATCTATCTATCTATCTATCTATCTATCTTAAAATTGATAAACCGGTATGTTGCTGATATATACCCATCAGCCTATTATATATATATTATACCTAGTTTTCCTGATTAGCTTATTAATTTCATCTGATGCTAGTTTATTACCCTCGTTTGTGTTCGTATTTAAGGCCCAGTCTGTTCTGGCTTCGGTCGTTTGGTCGCTGTGATTCTAGGTTGTGTTCGTCGTCATCTTTCTGTTGTTATCATTATTAAAATAAGAGGTTTGGTTTCGATCTGTTGTCTCCTTTGTCGTCGTCCTCCAGGCACTCTGACATTAACAGAATAGTATATAATAAAAAATAGTTATTGCACGAACAACACGAAAACAGTAAAACACAAGTTTTTACTGACCGCATAAACATTTGACTCCTGGCTGGATGCCGAACTATCTTTTATAATGCCAAACCTTACAAAGCAAGATTGAATTCAGCGCCACGACTGACAATATATCAGGAGCCTTGCTTTAAAAAACATTGCTTTCATTTATCAGGAGACAGTAGCACATAGAAATGAGACTGAATGGCCGGATTTATAGATGGTGCTCTAAAAAGCATCAAAACACTTCATTCTTAATTATTTGTGGCGTCCATGTGTGTCATCCAATCTGAACAGCAAAGTTAAGAGGATGTTTGGACTGGTGGGTAGAAACACACTCGAATAAGCGCCGTAATACAAGCAGTCAAGCATCAGTGCAGCCCTCACTTTACAAACTTTTTTTTTTTCTTGTTGATCAAAGGCTCTTTATAAAATGTTAAAAGGCCTGAAGGGTTTAGTTTTATTTCAAACACCGCCACAACAAGTGCTCATTTCATTGACACAGGGCGTAAGTGAACATGTCGTTTTTTTATGGAATATCATCTGATATAGAGGGATGTTCACAGGATGGCACAAGAGAGGCGTGATTTCAGAACTGAGAAGCTAAATGATTTTTTTTATTTTTTTGATGATAGAAAGCGATGCTTGTTCATGCAAAATTCATGTGGCTGGTTGGGAGGGCACTGCCATGCTGTTGCTAGGGTGTTTTGGATGGTTGCTAGGGTATAACAGGTTTTGTGCTCCCTAAGGCTCAGATTTACTAAACTGGGCAAATTTTTGTTAGAGCACAGTTTCATTAAAAACAGAGGTGGGAGATGAAAATGTGATTTATTTTGAAATAACGACTGATTCATGTTGTCGTCATGAAATGTCGTCATCACCAATCAAAATGTGTGTTTAATGAAACGCAAATATTAATATGGAAATTAACTGGAGCAATTGCAATTGCAGTATCCGCATTTCAGGGATTTGGATAAATGACCTCTATGGGCGTATTAGTCAGAGGACAGGTCGGAGCTAATGCCCGTTTTCAGACATGTTTTTTGGGGGGCGTTAAATAATGGTGCACAGATTTGACGAGCGCAAACATTAGTAACTATATCGTGTTGCATGATTCATTTTACTCTCCTCCCATAAATTTTGCATCTGAAAGGGAAACTCCTACAAATGCATATTCAATGAAAAAATATCTGGGATTTTTTTCCCCCCACAAATTTTTAGCTTGCCAAAATGGTCACACAGAATAGAAATCTCTCTCCCTAACAATATGCGTAATTTGAGTAATCGCTGATCTGCTTAGAAGGACAGGTTACTCGTTTTGATAATCCCGAATGCATTGATATTCCCAGGTCGAAGCCTACTGTTCAAATATTGTATGAAAAGAGATTAGGGTATCCATTTTCATTTTGTTTGAAGAACTGGACAACATATAAATATTTATGACACGCATAAGCTTATTTTAGTGTGAAGAAAAATAGACAAAGGTTGTCATATTGAAAAAAATGTAGCTCGAATTATTGCTTGATCTTTTTATTTAGAGAGAGATCACAAATGGACTTCAGCTTTTGGTATCATTTAAAAATTTCGACAGGGGACAAACAACTTCAGTTTCTTTTTTCTATGCAAATATGTGGAGACAAGGGGAGAACAGATGCTTATTTTATTCTCATGGTCTTTTCGAGTGCTGTATTGAGATTTGATTATAGCAACCATTCACAGGAGGCATTTGCATTTCGGAGCAGCGTTTCAAAGAAACTGTTGTAGTCCTCCAGAGAAAAATACGACAGACAAAAACATTTCATGCAGTAATTTTAATATCTCTGTAATTTTTTTTTTTTTTTACATCTCACTTTTTTGCATTCTATCTCTTTAACCATAGTTTTTTTATGCAAATAAACTGCCCAATCACTCTTTATCTTTTGACTTATGAGTTATTTATTGAATTTATTATATAAGATTTATTCTTAATTCGGATGTTTGAAATGACTTTCTATGGCAAAATAAATAAAAACACAAATAATATTCCAAGTCTAAACTATAAGTCACCCAATTTAATACTTGACAAAACCAATATAATTTCTGCAAACGTGCTGATATGCGGGAAAAAACATTACTTTCGCTTGGGTATCATTTAACTAACTCTTTTTTTTTTGGGTGCAAGCAGAATCCCTTTCTGTTGTGAGTCCTGTTTCAAATGAAACATAGCTGTCATAGTAAGCCATAGTAAAACAACTAGTTGTGCATCCTGCAAAATGAATTCATATATCCTTTAAGAACATTTTAATGATCTAAAGATGCTTTAAATGTAAAAACGTTCGTGCAATGTAAAGATCCCATGGACGTTAAAGGCTTTTGAAACCGTAAAGAACCTTAATTGTTGAGAGTGCATTAATTCTGACACAACATTTAGCCATGTTCCACATACAGCAACAAGATTTTTTGACCAGGTGAGAAAAGCAGATACAAGTTATATCTGTCACTCCTATTTTGCTGGTTTGAGTCCTACTGAGTCCCAATGATAAACCGCTTTATCAGGGTAGTGCTACATTTTTACATTTCTAAACATTCCATTACAACAAGGAGATGAGCGCTTTGAACAACAACAGACCGAGATGTCTATAATCACAATTGCACTGAAGACCGTAACATCAGGACTGCCTGGTAAAAAAAAAAAAAAAAAAAACATCTGTCAAGCTTTAATGGCTTTTATTGAGCAGCTGCCAAAGTAAATAATAAGTGCAAACCTAACATTCAGAATCTTTTGACAAAATGATGTGCACTCGATTCTGAAAAGTGGGACAAAGGTTGTGTAGATGGTAGAAAATTAGGTGCAGGTCTCAGGTAGAGGTCTGCACTATAATAATAGCTCTCTCTTTTGGCTTGCGCTCCATCTTTTTGCCGTCTCCTCAGAAATGTCTGCCCTTGCTGGCCTCTGTCAAACGCCATTCAGATTTCTTTCCACTTCCATCTCCCTCTTCAGCCTTTCCTCCTCCTTCAGATGGTGCGGGGCGCCTTCTGTTTAACATTTTGCTGCCATGCTGCACAGTAGTTTTCTCAAAGCCTCCACGACTTTCTTTCCAAAAAACGCGAATAACAGTCACTAGCTAAATGAGCACTTTTTTTGCACTGCTATTCTGCTGTATCTGGGTCAGAATCATTTTTATTTGATAGTTTTTTGAAAGAAGGCCCACCATTTATTTGAGGAATCATACAAAAACAGTAACATTGTGAATTTTTTTTTTTCTGTTTTAAGGTCATTTAAAGCATAATTGAATTACTTCAGACTTCAATGTTCAACATTTTCATCAGTGTTGAACATTTTCAGTGCTGAAAACCATGATAATTTTTTTTTCATAGTCTTTGATAAATAGAAAGTTCAAAAGAACAGTTGGAAAAAAAATTTAATGTACAAAATTAAGCATCAGCATTCAGCACTTTAAGTTTTAGAGTGGATACGGAGTGCAAAATAATATTTTTAACACCATTTAATACCATTTTCTAGAATTAAGTTTTTAAAACAAGCATGGCAAGCTAACAGAGAAATTTAATAACAGACCAGAATTTCAGAAGAGTAAGCTAGAGACAAATGTTACAACGATAAATAATATCTGTGAGCCGAAGAGCCAAAGGCGGTCCTCAGCTCCATTCATCAAAGATCCATTTAACAGAGTAATGGCTGCAGTCCTCCACAACTAACTTGCTTTATCTAGTTCTGGCAACACATTGACAAACTTTTCTTAAATGACACTTTTCTTACAGTTCCAGCATTTCATATCAGTTTTCGTAATCCACTGAAAACCTTCATTTAGCTGTGTATTTCAAAGAGAAAGTATGCCTTTCAGGACAGCGCAATTCAACACAGCAAGAAAACATGATAGCATCTAAAGCCATTTTAACGTGAGGAAGTGCTTTGCAATAAACGCAATAATAAATCGTCAAGCATAAACAAACTGAACCGAAACTAGTAAACAGAAAAATTAACTTCTGCCATAAAACCACACTTAAGCAAGCAGCTTTTTTCTGCAATTTTTGCAGAATGGTCAGAAAGTACTTGGTAAAACCACAAAGAAACAGCTTCACTTCGCATTTCACACGGCGCTTGAAAGCTGTTACATTTTGTGAAATAGACACTAATACATTTTTCCGACATAATAATAAGCAGTTCTCTCGTTTCCATTAAAATCCATATTCACTCAAGACCATTCTATAGCCCATTCAACAATTTGTAATATGGTTTAGGGAATCACTTGTGTTGAATGTGCACTCGTAGTGTACTTTAAATCTCATGAAAAGCAGCGCGCTTCAACTCTATTTCAAAGACAACGGAAGTTATTATATAAATTATATATGAAAGTTCCTGGTTTCACAGACAAGGCTTAGATCAAGCCAGGATTAGGCTGTATACTTTAAATAGGATGTTTAATTGTCTTTTATAAACATGCTACTGGGGTGCATCTTAATTAATTAATTAATTAATTTTTATCTAATTTTTATCTTAATTAATTTTACTTTATTTCACTTAAGTTCAACTAATTGCTTTTAATTTGTGTGCAACTACATTCATTTTGCACTTATATTATTATTATTATTATAACGGGCAAGTATATTATTCAAAACTATTTTCTACAAAAAGTACTCATATTTCACGATAATGAAAATTTTTACTTTTTTTATTACTGAACACAAAAGAAGGTATTATTTTGAAGAATGTAGCCATTCACTAAAATACAAAAAAATAATAATAGTAATAAAAAATATGTCTTTTTTTTTTTTTTTTTTTTTTACGAGTGAACCGCTCCTTTAAAACTATGCTTAAGCGTTCTTCTTTTTTCCACAGCGATTCATTTAGTATAATATTATTACACTTAAGTAACTTTGACCATTTTTTTTATGCCCATCGGCTTGAATTAAAGGCTGCCACTCAACATACATCAGTCCAATTAATTAAATGACTGAATTTATTAATTTATTATAAGAACAGTTAAATGGGCCATTTACTAACGGCCACCAGCTGAACGCTAGCACTAGTACTCAACAGACGGACGTTATCTCAAAGCAGCAGTCATAAATCTCCGAACAAATATAGCAACATTTTTGAATGCCTGCTCATTCCAAAGGTTTGTAGTTTTCTCATAGTCAGCTTTGGGGATGATGCTGGTTTTGTTGTAGTACTTTCACAGCACTAAACCGCTGAATGCATGTGAAAAATCAGCATGTTTAAGCCAGACTCGTGTGATACGTGGAAGTGTGCTGTTTGGTTGAGTCTGTGAGATTCACGGCGCACAGCACGCTCGCCTCTTGTTACGTTCCTTCATGAGGATTTGGCTCTGCTTCGGCTCTCCGGGAGCAAATCGCACGACATGAAGAGAGCAAGCCTTCCTGAATGCTTTTCAAGGAGCGTAATATGAATTAACGTGCAATATACTGTTATTAAAAGTCATTTGAGCGACACTGGCGCATGCACCGAAATAAAACCGCATGCCACGAGAAGTTCGAGAGAAGACTCCTTTCACCAAAAAATGCAATCTATTTATTCAAGCTCAAACCGTATGTTGCTATTCTGAGACCGCTCGTGCAGCTTGTCTCTACACAAAGCTCCAAAAAAGTCAAAAACACCACTGAAGTACCAAAATAGAGCTACTATATGAACTATATGAAGTCTTCTGAAGACATACGATAGCTTTGTATGTGGAACACACTCAAAATTTTGCTGTTTATTGCAAATGTTTCTCAATCTTTCGAATGCTATTCATTATTCCACATATTTGAATATTCTGTGCTATGTTCGATTGTGACAAATGCCAGAATTTGGCACTGGGCTTCACTGATGTCAAACCTGGCTCGCTCGCTTTAAGATGCGTCGCAAAACAGATTTGAACGCTTCCGCAATGGAACACAAACCAAGCATATGCCTTAAATATGCTGGGTATTATCATCAAATGAGTTTTATTTTGCTATTAACTATTCTTGTATGTCATTGGAAACTTAACTGGTTGCCATTTGCAATAAAATGATAAAGTGTTGCAGTTTAAATTTCTATTGAGTGCTATTTTTTTTACATACTTAGGTGGGACGTACTTCTTTATATTATAATTACATATGACTGAAATAGGGTTAATATTATGCATTAAGTTAATTTTTGAATGTACTGACATTCAGAGGTTCAGAGGTGACTGACTTGCATTTATGGGCAAGTGAATATACTTGAATTTAATTTCACTTGAAGTTGTATGTCAATATATTTGTAATTGCACATTTGTAATGAAGAATTAGCAATTTTGCATTTTTTAAAATATAGTAACTTTAAATGTAATACCGAATAACACATAGACAGTTGTAAATAAAGCACGTGTACTTCTTTTTACTTATAAGGATCTCCTGAATTGAAACACAGGTCAAAGGTCATAGGCAACAATCCACGGTGCTTTGCATGAAATATCTGTTCACTGTAGACAGCATGCATCAGAGGAGGAATACTAGTGTATATAATATTAACAGTACCTAACACATATATGTCAAGCTTGTACAGATACACTAATGCAATATCAGCAGCACATAAAGAAAGTTTATGCTAGTATATTGTTAAAAAAGTGTCTTTTTACTCAGGCAAGAGACTAGGAGACAGGGGACATCCCTGCTAAATTCCAGTTTTGTGTTGCGCTCTTGTGAGGCATCCATGCATTTTTAATTTTAGCGATAGGGTAGAAACATGCAGTCTGAAAATTGAATTTAAAAAAAATAATACTTTGAGCTGTTTTAATCCTGCAGCATTTGAGGGAAGATGATAACAGTGCCTTTAATGAAAATAAATAATTGCTTTGCCTCAAGTGCAAAATTTCATGTTTTTAGGAATATCATGACAATACCTATGAAAATATCCTAAAATATGTTTTTAAAATACTTATGATATTTATTTTGTACTAATATTAAAAAAAAATAAAAATCTATGAAACAGTAAGAAAATGTGTGTTACATAAATACATAATTTGTATTACTATAGGTTCTAGTTTGAACTTATCCTCAATTATTGGTATTTTCTCAGAGAAGAAGACCTTGAGGAAATTAATCTTACTCAGTCATGGAGACAATGCAATCCGTTAGCAATTACATTATTCTCCACATGAAAAAAGCTGATTGGTTGTATATATACTGGCAGTTTGTTTGGTAGAATCAGAGTTCCTCCTAAACCCCTCACTTCCCCAGCTCCACCTGTCTAGATCTACTACCCCGAAATTATATGTATGTCTGTTAATGCTTTGATCTGCTAAAAAAAAAAGAAAAGATTTGTCCAGTTCATCATAACTATTGTTTCTGTGAGGTGACTGTGATAAACAATCTTGTTATCCATTGCTGAAATGTTTTATTTAGTACAAAAAATACACGTGAAATAAACACTTTATTTAAAGTTGGTTTTGCAAGTGAAAAGATTATGAAAAAATAGTAAATGCATTGCATTATGTAAGATAATATCTGGTTTACCAAACTGTGCTATATAGTTCAGCCATTTTATATCAAATGAACGTTTATAAATTAATAATACATTCTTTTTGTTAATTTATTTAAATCTTAAATGCTAAATTAGTTCAATTTTGTCACTGTAAATTTTGCACTTTATACTTAATGAATAAATTAGCACTTAGTTTCATTGTGCCTTGCAAAAAAATTGAAACTATTTATAATCCATGACATTTCTCTTACAAAACATGCTTTGTACTAACCCCGTTTTTAAAATCCATCTGGTAATATAACTATGAACATCAGTGCAAAATACACGCTAAGGGAGTTTATTTGCTCGGCTCTGGTTTCAGAAAACACATGGATGCCACTAGTAAATATATTTCACATTCTGGTTTGTTTTATTGCCATTTATGACAGCAAAATGACTTTCGTTTGTTCAGACTCAAAATAAATGGTTTATGTGCGTAAACATGCAACGCAGAATATACAAGTTATGATAATATAGTGTAAATAGTCATGAAATCTCATTAAAACTTTTATTTAATATGTTATCTTTTTGCTAAGTAAAGCAGTCAGTCCCTTGAAGTTAAGGCTATCGGTAAAGGAGAAAAAAAAAAAACTAAATAAACATGTATCATGATGATTATAGGTTTACAGATACTGGAGATTTGCTAAAACCAAAATGTACTTCTGCAATCTCAAAGCTAGCAGAATAAAAAAAAAATGGTATGTTACTTTTTTCCCATCATCTGTTTAACATACGTGACTGACAGCAACGTCCTTGAGTGGCTTGTAAAGCTGAAGGTCCTTCACAGACTGCAATCCAAACAGAAATGTTAGCGCACTAATCAGCTTTCTAAAAATCGCACGATTACCGAAGTACGTTTGCGTCTATTGTGCTATGGAATATCGCAACTTTGCACTTACATTTGTTTCACACATATTTTTCAGAGCCAAGCCAGAGAAACTCAGGGTCACGCAGAGCTGAAGGGCTGAAATGATCATCATAGTGATATCCAGTACTTCACGGATCATCTAGAGATGAGAAATATCAGTGTCATGGAATGCAACAATTTAATTTAAGCGCTAGAAGTCTCAAATAAAAAAAAACAAACAAGAATATTTTTGCAGCATTCACCATAAATGTACTTTGTGCACAATCTCTTTTGACCTATGGTTGACACATGTGCAGGAAGCTATCGTTTTATATTTTATATTAAGCATTTTTAACATTTATTTATCATGAATTCATTTTTGACCAGTGTCTGCTCTATTTGTTTTCTAGTAGTAACGTATTTGACAGGGTTATGTTATTATACACATAAAATGTATTTTATAGCACTATACAATATACACTACGAAATATAATTTCAAAGCAGGTTGACAGAAAATACAGTTTGTTCCAATGAAAAATATGGTGAACACAAATCTCGTTTTTCATTTTCATCTAAGACACGAAATCATATTTGAAAAAGAAATTTTCTTGAAAGTGGCTCAACGTTTTTTTGAGGTGCCTGTTTTTTTTAAAAGAAAACAAATATTAATTACATTCATATCGCCATCGTAGTAACTTGAAGCAATCTTATCGCCCATCAAGTCCCAGGCATACAGTGCAAGGCCTGTCGTAGCCAGCAGAGCGCTGACTTTGTTCAGCACCACAGTGAAGAGCAGCTGCAATGCACAAAATCGAAAAATGTACGTAGACATACATGCACAGAATCCGAAAGACAACCACCGTTTGCCATCAAAGACTTACCAGAAAATAACTGGGAAACTCATCTGCAACAACAGACACCACTCCGACTACAAGGAACTAAAAAAAATGAAAAAAAGCTTAAATAATATAAATAATAATGTAATCAAGACTGATTATTCATTTTGATTTCTTATTGTATTTCTTACCACACCACCGAGCCAGAACGGAGCATTAAGCATCATGACGTGATCGTGTATCCCAGATCTTAAAAATAAAATCCCTGTCACAAGATTGAGGACTCCTGCTATAATCTGCACAATCTAAGAAACAAGAGGATAATGTTGTGAATCTCAAAATGTGCATTACATGAAGATTATAAACAAGACTTGGTCTCAGAGAGAACCTGGGCTTCAGACCGAACCACTCAGAATCACACACTACTAAGCTTTTACATCCGAGCAAAAGTGTTGCAGTGTGTTTCATAGTTTAGTTATAATGTCTGTTTCTCGGTCTGTCTCACCCCGAGCGCCATATAGATGTCCATGCTCTTGGATTTCACGTGTTGTGATACGGCACACACCGGACTGTAGCACAGAGAGCCCAGGATCTGGCAAAATATCGGGCATTTGCTGTCGGGGTTGACTGTGATCATTGTCACCCTGTCATCCTGAGACACCGGCAGGGGCATCCTGAAACTGAGCAAACATATATTACGATGTATCATAGCTGTTATTAACATAACAGCTCTGGAGGAACAAGGCAAGGTCCGGGAGAGCACAAGGCGTTCTTACAAATATGTTTCTTAGTCGTTATTATTATTACTACAATAGCAACATTTTCTCCTCCTCACACAACAGGTTACAGCAAGTTGTACGGCTTTTCGTGCAATAAAGTTTCACAAGAACAAAAGTGTGAAAAATTCAAGCGTTTAGATTAAGATCACACTTTTCACCTGATTTCACAATGGCACCATTATTCTTTACTTACGTTTACGGTAGCATGTATGTTTGTAGAACAGAGCGTTGAACTCACCTGACGTGACCGAGTTAGCGACAGCAAAGTTTCACACACTTTGTGTCTGTCAGAACTTGTTTTTTTTTTTGTTTCTTTCTCGTCAGCCCTTTCAGTTTCCCAAAATGTGGAAGAAGAATGTGGTTTGTCTAAATATACCGGCGACCAACAAACTCATAAGAGGAGGAGGAGTTACGAGAATGATAGTAGAAAACCTTTGGACACTCCCCTCCCAAAAATCTTTTTAATATGCTGATTTGGTGCTCAGTTAATATCAATATATATATATATATATATATATATATATATATATATATATATATATATATATATATATATATATATATATATATATATATATATATATATATATATATATATATATATATATATATATATATACATGCACACACACACACA
Organism: Puntigrus tetrazona; assembly: GCF_018831695.1. NCBI lineage: Eukaryota > Metazoa > Chordata > Actinopteri > Cypriniformes > Cyprinidae > Puntigrus > Puntigrus tetrazona. Next base: position 37,021,404 of record NC_056705.1, on the reverse strand, counting down.
CACACACACACACATATATATATATACATATACATATAGTTATATAATTTTTTCACAAATCTTTGTAGAAACATACCAGAAGTGATATTTAGTCCAATTCTTAAAACAAGTACAACAAAACAACTATTCTGGATTTGCATACATCAAGGTATAGCTATACAGATGAGTGCAAAAATGAAATTACAAGATTTTAGAAAAGCTATCATAGTGTGTCAAAAATGTGGTACTGTATATACATACAATTATATATGTATATATATTCACAACCTCTGGCGTGTGACTTTGCAATGTGCTCTGGCAGATCAATATATACACAGAAATATAAGTAGATCCTGACGTATTGCTGCCCATAGAAACAGTCACTAATGAGGCAGAGGAGAGTCGGGGATAAACTTAAAAAAAATAGTTTTGAAGTGAACTATACCTTTAAGATATTCCGATCAATGCATTTTCATGATTTTATCAATAAGTGATTTAGATTTTAAGACCCTTGACCTTTACCCCTAAACCTACCCATTTTTTAAGCAAATTAGGGCTGCACTATAACTCACATGCAATATTTAATCAGTAAATCAGTAAAGATGGTTCTGTAATCAACATTAATCTCCGTAACAAGCGGGTTTCGAGCAGTTAACAGTCAGTGAAAAACTGCTCTGTGTAGTAAACGCTGCTCCATCTGAAAACACACACATGATGGAGATTAACGCTGATTACAGAACCAGCTTTTCTGACAATATGCGCATGAAATATTATCCAGATTATTTTCCTGATCCGCTCCGTGGACTTTTGAATTAATGAGGGCATCAGTCCGTGGAGCAGAATCCGATTTCGCTGAGTTTGACATGTTTCTGTATCAACATCTTTTTTGACCCTGGGGCAACATTGCGATTAACCAATCAGATTTGAAGAACCAGTTTGTAGTTTTTGTGAAGTTTAACCTCACAGTCAGTGTTTGGTGCTTGTACATCAATGTCATTCATCTATCATTAAATCTGACTTTAGTCATCATGGGTAAGCTTACTTGTAGAGATATGATCAAGACTAAATTTTTGGATTAAAATGTTGTTCCAGGGTCAACAAAACATGTTCAGCTAAATCAGGGCGTGCAGTCAGCGGCCATGTGCTGAGGGGATGGAGATGAAGATCACCCAAGAAAGGCTTGGATTTGTGTCTATTTTTCCTCACAGTCGTAAGATTTGGATTACAGAGCATGAATAAAAGTCCTTAATTTTTTGTTTTTATGTGTTTTATAGTTAATACATTGTCAGTCACAAAGCCTTTTGTGGCCCATCATAGTTAAAGTAAACATTACTTGACAAATAAAGATTAGATGATATTTATTTTATTTATGTTATTTATTTTAAAGGATTAAAGTGAAGTCTTGTTTGACATTTTATAGGCTATTCTTGGAAACAAGATGAAATTGCACAGTGACAGAACAGAACGAAACGGTATCATTTCATATTTAGTAAAAGAGATAACAATTTAGCCTAATAATAGAACTGAAAACAAGGCTATTGATATGGCAATAGAAAACAACAACAGTAATAATGCTATTGTGCAGTGCCATTGTATCTTTTGACTTTTTATTTCAATTTTGCATTTAAATCTTGCAATTCTGACCTTTTTTAAGAGTTTATAACTTAAAATTCAGATTTTATCTCTCAGAAATGCATGTTTATATTCTGCTATTCTGACTTTATAACATGCATTTAAGTCATTTTAAGTTATGTATACTAAAAGCTCATTCTGATTTAGATTTTGAAATGACCTTCCATACTTTGCAAACAAACAAACTAAAACGCACACGCACACACACACAAACACACACACACACAAACACACAAATCTTAATTATTCTACAACTCTGAATGGTAGTGTGAATTAAAAATGAAACAGGGTATAAGTGACATTATTCCATATATTTTATTGATTAAACATTTAATTAAGATCCCCTCAACATCGTTACTCTTGTTCTTCCACTTGAGAGCAGCGTCTCCCTGGACCTGGAGTCATTCTTATAATCCCGTATCCCTGAAGCCATGTGTCGAGATCAGCTCTCTTTATACCAACTGATTCTAGAAAACGAGTGAGTATGGAAGAAGGCCCTCTAACTGCATGCTGATGGATCTGATTGCCTGAGCTCGTCTCGCTGTGTAGCTGTCACTCTCACTTTCTCTCTTGTATAAGTTCTCCGCTTTTTCCGAGTCTCATTAACTTTGGCAAGCCATAAGCCAGCATTTCTAGAGCCACATGAATCAGGACAGATGGTTGATTAAGCCGTATTCCGTTCCTGACTAAATCTCAAAGTCATTCAGAGAGGGTAATGTAACACTTACGATGCGGAAAATGCATAATTCTCCATAAATGCTCCTATAGTTCATCCGAAAATGAATAAAATTTCATCATTCACTTATCCTCGTATTGGTTCAAACCAGTAAGAAAGACATAAAAATTGGAATGCATTCCAATTCCAGAAGATTGTGGGATACAGATGGCAATTAATGTTTTAAGAAATCACCTCGCATTCAAGTGTTACTTAGCTCCTATTTGCTCGACGGTTATGATGAATTATGTCTTTCTTGTGACATTCAGAGTTGGCATGAAGAATTGTGTTGTCGTTTTAGTGGAACAAATACACAAAATAGATTTGGCCTTACATAATAAGCCCGGGGAGCTGACTTGACAGCGTTTTTCCCCTCTGTGAAAGCAGAAAGTATTAGCTGGCCCAGGGTATCTGTTACAGTAGAGGATAATAGGATTTGACAGATTATGTGAAAGTTATGAACTTTATGTATGGGTTTTTGACACCCATCTCTAGGCATTTTAACTTCAGCTGGATCTAATTGTCTCGTTATGTGCGAAAGATCATAAAATCATACTGGGCATCTAAAAGCCTGTAGAAACGGCAGTATCCTCTAACCTTGGTAGACAGTAGTAGTATTTTTTCATAGAATGTGTCAGAAAGAGAGTGATAGCAGTTTTTTTGAGCTTTTGTATCCTATCCTCTTTTGACGTGGATGAATTTTACTTTAGCTCTGAATCTGTGAAGCTGTGAAAGCATAAAGTGATGAGAATAAAAAAGCTAATCAGCTAAACAAGTTTACTTTTAACAATCACAGATACTCAAAATTAGTGTTAAATGCAAAATAAGCCAAAAGCACAAACATTAACTGTTATTTTTTTAATTCTAATAGCTATAAAAAGTACATTGAGAGTGTATTGTGTGAATTGTGATATATAAATATATTTTAGTTCACTATTTTTTTCCCCTTTTTTTATCCTGTGGTAAAAACAAGATTCTGTAACTGTTTAGCATGCTAACATGCTATAGCTAGTCATTATCTGACAGGAATATATGCTGCCTTCATGTCATGTCGTAATTACTGCAATTAATATGTTCCTCTAACATCTGTTCATCCACACTCAGAATTATGAATTTCAATTGAGACAATATGAGTGCCAAAATAGTCTGCAGTGATCAGGTAGTACATCGACATTGAATCTGCAATAAGTTCTTGAGGATATGAACATTTTTTACAAATTGGAATCTCATTATTACAGTAAGTCCGACATGGAGTGAACGCACAAGATCATACAGCAAAAAGTATTCTTGTTTTTGTCTCATTGTACAAACCCAAACTAATTGGCTGGGAATGTTTTTCTTATGTTTAAGTTCACAGAACTTCCTTCTCTCTTTACTGCTAAATATTTAAGAAATGTCTTTTGGTTTGGCAATATATCCAGTTCAGATGATTTATCATCACAGTTCTTCAGGAAGTAATTAATCCCTGACCTCTGTGGATGATAGAAGCCTTTCAGATGGAGTGTTGGTCCCAGAACTAATACCAACTGATGCAAATCTGCCAATGCCATCTTTCCGCATAAACTACACATAAAGTGCCATCTGCTGAGAGGAGAGTCTGACTGGAGAACATTTCTTTGATTCTCATGCTTAGTCATGAAATGAAAACTTACTGCTTTCTCTGATGTGACTCACTTTCTCCTCTGCATAATATGTTCTTACGCTAACCTTCCTCTCAAGCTGTCATTCTAAACAAAAGTTTGCTCTGGCGAATGACGGACTTACTCAAGCGCTCTTCGAAATACCTCGAAAGGGCACATACATCATAAAATTCTGAATGCACATAGCCAGTGTGCGATAATTAATTCTACACAAGCAATTTCTTAAAAACAGCCAGTTTTCAAAAATTGCCCTTTCATACATTCAGTATGCTGGGATATCGGGATAGTGATGGTTCGTATAATGAGTGGGCCAGCAGCAAATGAAAAAGCACTGTATTTTAACAGATGAATCATCTGCTGCAATTAGGATAAAGAATTAGAATGTAAGAGGTGGAAATGAAAATGTTATGCCTCACAGGGTCTGTTCATTTTCCCTGTACAAGGGACAAAACCCAAGAATGGGCTAAAAATCTTCAGTGGTCTTTTAATAATGAGACCTGAGAGTCTTGAAAAGAGATGTACTGTCTATTATTACCAGGACATAAATTAAGGAAAGAAGAAGAGCATTGCAGACAATAGAGAAGGAATTATTCATGAAGAGGTGGAGCAGTTATTACATCAGAGAATTTTCCAGAGCTCTTTCCTGGTTTTAGGATTTAATTCACCTTTCTCTGACAAAGAGTATGATTGATTATGTGTGCAAATGACTACAGATATAATCCATTTATTTAATTAATGCACTTATTTATATTCCATATACAGATTTTTTTGTTGTTGCACATAATCAGTAAATTGCCTTGTTTGCTAATGTAGCTTTCTAATAAATGGGATTGCAATGGAAAAAAATGTGGCTTTGAGAAAAAAAGCTAAATATACAAATTTAAAGAATGTAATATGTGACTGAAAATTAACAGAAAAACCAAATAATTGAAAGAGATGTGATATCAGCAATAAACTGTCGAATTCCTACATTGATTCCATGCCCTATAGTTTATAATTAATAATAAAAGATGTTTGAAATGTAAATCCAATTCATGCAATTATTAAAGCTGCAGTCCATAGATTTTGTGACCATCTCTGTACGAAACAATTGCAATACAATTGCAGTTATTTGTGGAATTATTTTTAAACACTGTCTTGGAAATATGACACATAAGAATTTTCACCAGACATTTTCAAATCTGCCACTTTTGTTCTGACCAACTGAAGAAAAAGGCATTGCAATACATTGCGCTACCGAATCAAACCAAATTCTTATTGTTATATTTTGTTCTCAAATTGTTAATGTTAACAACATTAACATTGCGTGACCGTGTGTATACAGCAGGGGTCACCAAGTTTGATCAAACACACCTGTTGCAGCAAATCTTACTTGAAACTTCCAGGCAGGTGTGTTGGGGCAAGATACAAAACACCCGCCCTCCGGGAGTTTGATGTCCCCTGGTATATACTGTTACATGTAGATTTAATTTTCTGTACAGTCTGATCTCTAACTGTCCTACCATTCGTCCTTAGACCCGTTTTTTTTTTTAAATACAAAACTTGTATAATTCAATGTAGGCTATCTGCAGGGTGCAATTTGCCGAGGGGAATTTTTCCCCCTCTGATCTATGCATCCCTTCCCTATGCTGAATTATTTTTATCCCCGTTCTGAATCAACTCCCAATACGTGATCCAACTGGAGCGTTTTGACTCATTTTGTGACGCAATGGTTTAACGCTCTGAGCTTCAAAAGCTCTGTTGATAGTGTTCTTTGCTCACTCTCTCTATATAATTGTTTGTTTGTTTGAATTGCAGACTGGGAATAACTTACAATGTTTCTATTAAGTTGTGATCACCTTAAATACATTTTCCATCATATATAAAAAAAATCATATTGTGACACCCATTTACTTGCTTAAAAAGACATTTTCTTTACAAATTGCACCCTGGCTATCTGTAATCGAATGAACATTTCAAATGTCTTACGTGTGTCATCACCACCTTATCCTTTCTGGATTACAATCCATCATCAGAATGATAAATTTAATTATTCCAAGGGCAATTTCTACCGGGGGGAATGTGGTCACGATTTCTGCCGCGGGTAACCCACCGGAACGTGATTTGTATGGCCACGGGCCCCCGATTTCTACTGAGGGGCAGGCACCTAACCACCCCTCCAAACAAAATAAAACAATTCTCATCTAGGGCCAACAAATCTACAGGCAGCCCTTTAAGAGTCTACAACTATAAATCAGTGCAGTCAGTGGGAGCTGCTGAGTTTCCACTTTACCACCTAAAGTGCAAGCCACTTAACCCCAGCGTGACTGTCAGTGCACTAAAAGAGATCTACAAGTGCTTTGGGCGAAATACCTCTCTAAATAACGAAATATATAGGTCAGTACATAGTACCATACAAGAGGTGGGTGTTCTGCAATGAGGTGAATAAAATGTTAATGCAGTTGCAGGCATTTACCACACACCTTTTGTCTCTGAACACATAAAAAGTGGAATTTCCCCAAAATGTAGCATTTGTGGTATATGGATGAGCAGTAAAAAGTGTGTACTCATACATACTACAATATGGAAGAACCTGTGTCTTTTATTTTGAAAATTTCAAGAAACCAAGTTGATATGCAAATCAAAATAATTAAGCTGCACCAATATTAAAGACTCCCTGTGGTGAAAATCAAGTTTTTAACATTGTTTACATTTCTATTTGCTGTTTTTCCATTATGCTTAATGCCAGCCATGTGCAAATTTCATCAGTCAACATGATTGCTGAACATGTTCTCCTTAAAACTGCGGGGTATCAAAAGACAAAAGATGCTTACTTAGCATTTTTGATTATAGAAGGTAACTGTTTGAGATGGAGAATGCGAACGTGGTTTTTTGTAACATTAGCAATAGATTAATAGCTGTTTGATGATGTAGTATACCGAAGGTTAATGATATCGATTGAGCATTTTTGAAAAATTAAATTAGTGACCACAGGGGGAACTGAGGCCTTTTCACTGCTAAACCCTTCCAGAATAAATGTCTATCAATATGCTAAAGAAAGTAAATATATCACCATGGAAACAAGTATAGAATATAAAGCATATTGAGGGGAAAAAAAACTTTGGAAAACAGGCAGTGGCCTTGCTACACCTAGTTTCATTCAAAGATACAAAACTGCTTTCTGCAGGCGAAATAAATGTGAACTATCCTGTTTCATTATTTTAAACCACTTTGACCCAGAAACACATTCTGAGGTTTATTCACTGAAGTAAAAAGAAATGTCTCAGTGGATTTTTAACTGGTTATATATAGCAGTGAAGCAATGACATAATATGTTTTAACAGATCCTTAATACTCAAAACATAAACATATCACAAATGTATATGAAATCAAATTCATAAAAAAACTAATATGATTATTATTACGTTAGCAAATGCTGAATATGCAAAAAGGACTGATTTTGAATTTGTATAATTTTTAAGACAAAAAAAACTAAGAACTTGAAAGAGCACAAAACAACAAAAGGAAACTGAACATGAATGCTCAGAAATGGTTCGTTTTCCTTCAAGATGCAAGGACACAGAAGATTGTGGGATAGAAAGAAAAAAAAATACAGAAAGAAGAAAATACAGATCCAGACAATATAGTTGTTGGTTTACGCTTTGCACATTTGAATTAAAATTAGCACATATTATATTCAAAATAATTGTGTAGCATTAATATAAACTTTTAGAGCTTGGAATGAGAACTCATGTGTTTTCAACAGACTAGGCATATTGAAATATCATTTAGATTTTTTTAAATGCATATGCATGTGTTGGCCATTAACGAAAGACAGACAAGAGTGTAACATTTCAAAAATGAAAGCTGTCGTTTGAGTTTGTAGGATGTGACAGTTTTTTGAACTGAGACGCTGTTTTATGTCTGTGGTTCATGTTTAGGTCATCGACACAGTACGGTTTCATAATGAAAACAGGGTAACTGATAGATAAAAGTATAGTTTACGACTCACAAGTTATACTAAGTCAGCAAACACCCTCATTAAAAAACACATCTCTGTGAGTTAGAGAGTAAGTAAAAGATTCTGGATCTGTTCTCCATTTAGACGCGTGCAGGTTAATTTCAGGTAATAATGAACAAAAGATGTTTTACAGCTCATTTGCCATCACAATGTAACGTCCTCTCCTACCCCAGCTCATGTCATGTCACCATGAAACCCATCATCAAAGACCTCTATACAGAAATGATTGGAAAACGACCCAATGACATCCTCAGCATGAAACACATATTTCATCTCATCAAATGTGTGAAGTCTTGCCGTAATCAACCTGTCATGTCTTTTCAAGTGGTCATACGCTCCCATGTCACGATTACGCTGAGCATGCACTGCATCGATATTACATTTTTTGATGAACAATGACCCACGATGGCCCAAGCTGAATCTTCAGTCTAGTTGTTCGTAATGAGCATCTCGCTGTCCTTTATCATCTTCCTCTTATTTATTCATAACACTGCACTTAATCCACCAGGACGTCAATGACGCTCTTCAGTGAGGTCAACAACAGATCAGCATGAACGCTCCAGCAAAGAACATTTTTTTTTTTTTTTTTGCTATTTTATAGCAAGAGACGGTCATAGGAGGGATGAAATGGAGGAAGAAATGGGACCAAGAAGTGACGTGAGCCAACATCACATTGGTAGAGTTTAAAGTTGAATTCATTACTATAAAATTACATTTTCAGGTTCAGTTGTATTAACCGTATTATCCTAAGAGACGTTATATGCTTAAATGGTTCTTTGTGTTGGGATCTTTTTTCCCACTTTTTTCCTTTTTAGATCTATGAGTTAAAAAATCCTTTCAAAGTCACCTCATCATTGATTTTCATGAACTCAACCACAGAATGTCAATACACTCTCAACAGGTACTTGATCTTATTGTTCTTAAAATGCCTATATGTTTACTTCTAAAATTGGAACTAGCTTGCTCAACTGTGTCTTTTTAATACAACAACAGAGACTATGAGACCATAAAGATTAGCGTTAACAAGTGTAATAATATGTATATATATATATATATATATATATATATATATATATATATATATATTTTTTTTTAATTAATGAAAATAATGCATTATTAAGAAGTTTTTATATTGTACTTTTAAAGCATATGGAATGGGTTGTGCATATGTATAAAAGGATTATATTTGACACCATAAAGAGTGTTATGTGTCATAGTGTTTAGTATTTTTATAACAGAATGAATTGAACAACTGGCCTATGTACACCTGGCCAATGCCTTTTTTTTTTGATCGGATGGCTATCAATACCAGGTGTAAACACCCTCAAGTACAGATTTGAGAGTCTGAGCAGGCAAACCACTTCAGGAGATAGTCTGAAATGTATTCCAAATGGATGTAAATGAATCTGGCTTTTATAATGATCTGACAACTTATATAAATTTTTGAGCCGGGTCTCATTAAAAAATGCATATAAATAGTACACCAAATACAAAGCAAAACTCATGGTTTTGATACATGATATACTTTGTCTTGCATATGATACAAAATTTGTTGACCTGGATATGATACACATAAACACTTACACCCATTGCGTATCATCTATATATGGTAAAGTCCATTTTTGCATATCGGTACCACAAGTTTACGTTTTTATTTGGGATACTATTTTTACTTCATGAGATATATATGTAATACATACACACACTGAATATAATATATAATATTGCGCATTGTCAGGATGAACAAACAAAATAAAACTGGCCAGTCTGTAAAGACAGTCAAGCCAAAAATGGCAGCACACATTGCTTGCTATTCAAGTGTTTTGACTGTGGATCTTTTAGGGAGAACTCGCCAGTGAAAAAGCTGAGAAGGATATATGACTGCACTGAACTCAATGCTCTGTCCTGATTAGGCAGGTAATTGGGCATCACATGCAACAAGAACAACTAGAGAATATACGGGAGGAAATATACTTAGCACTGATAAACAAACAAATAGCAATTGTAACATGATAGTACACAAACAATGGCTTGGTTTTCAAGCAGTACTCTACGTCAGCAAACACAATACTCTACATCAGCAAACTACTAGCAACCTTGCAGCGATTAATGCTGGAGGAGCACCATTAAAATCCTCCAGCTGAGATGGTTAGCTGTCAGTGTGTGCCTCAACAGTGTGCTCGACTAATATGAAGAGATGAGATTACACTTCCAGCTAAGGGATGAGGATCGAAAATACAGCGGCGGAGATCCTATTTCAGATGTACATAGATCCAATCAACAAGCTGCAGCCCATTGTTCAAGTGGCAAATAGGGTAAACTTAATGACTCAGATCGAAAAGGATCCCATGCATGTTTTTCCACGAATTGAGCCAATTGCAGAAAAATGAACCTAGCAATGATTGCCACAGATTAATGGCTTTGACATGGCCATCATTGGATCTTTCTGGCTGACTACTGTATGGCATCCAGAATGTCAAACCTACTTGAATTCGTTAGGCAAATAACAAGCATCTTCCCACCAGCATGCAGCAACTCTCTTGCAACAGCCCATCCATGCTCAAGGAGGAAAGAAAGAAAGAATTGCTCAACTTGCATTATTTCATCACAAATACACAAGATTCTTTAGAAAGTTTGATTAATGAAGAAGAGCCCTGCACAACACAATCTCATATAGACCCCTTGTTTTTCAGGAGCTGGGCTTGACCCCTTAGTTCCAGTGAATGGAATTCTGAATGCTTTCGCATACCAAGACATTTTGGACAATTCCATGCTCCCAACTTTGTGGCAACAGTTTGGAGCTAGCCCTTTCGTCTTCCAACATGACTGTGCACCAGTGCACAAAGCATAGTCCATAAAGAAATAGATGACAGAGTCTGGTGTGGATGAACGCAAAGTCCTGACTTCAACCTGACAAAACACCTTTGGGAGGAATTAGAGCAGAGACCGAGAGCCAGGCCTTCTCCTCCGACATCAGTGTGTGACATCACAAATGTGCTTCTAGAAGAATGGTCAAAAATTCCCATAAACACACTCCTAAACCTTCTGGACAGTCTTCCCAGAAGAGTTGAAGCTGTTATAGCTGCAAAGGGTGGACCAACGTCATGTTGAATCCTGTGGATTAGGAATGGGATGTCACTTAAGTTCATGTGCGAGTGAGCGAACACTTTTGGCAACGTAGTGTGTATGACATCTTCATATGAGGAACACAGTGAAACATAGGTTTTATTGCCCAACATGTTCTGTTAATGCAGTTATATTTAATTCAAAAGATAAATCTGAAGGGTCACTTACAAGACTTACAAGACCCAAATGCATTTCACAATCAAACCTGATATAATGCTTCTTCAGGCTGCGTTTTGCATTTGAAGATGGTGGCCAATTTTGGGTTTGTTACTAAAAATAAAAATCTGAATAAATTTGTGACTTTAGTATGTCTATTTTTATACTGATGCATGTTAGGTTTAAGTGAGGTTTGGTTAGGTGCTAGAAAATGTATAAAGAGTGTACTGTAAGTTGCATAAACGTAACTGAAATATACTGGCTGTTTAAATTGGAAATCATACTAATTACAATATTATACCTCAATGTATAATTTTTTTGACAATACATTTCCCAAGACCTATGCTGCTAAGCAAGTTGAAAAATGAGCACCCACTGTGTTAAAAAGTAATGCCAAGGGGTCCTGACCAAGCATAAGTGACAAGTTGGAAGTGAGAATGTGTTACCCTGTATGACTCAACTATAAGGATGTGGGGTTTTTTAATCATAAATGATAAAAACTGGCCTGACTGGGCAAGCGGAAAAAGGATATTGTTGATCCTTGCTCTGGACACACTGGGAGTTGTGGACTGAAGTCATGGGAATCAGATTTTTATTATGGTCTTATATCCTGTTCTTTCGCTCCTGGCACTGTCATTCAGCAATGCAGTGGTTGAATGCACTTTTTCAGAGAGATGATTTTGATAAAGCACAAACTGTGCTGGCGAGTGAAAGACATCTGTCTGACACAATATCCTCTGCATGAGCCATTCAATGGCATGAAATTTGCTGTCGTCATTTCAAGCTGGCCTTGGTCAATACATACTTGTTCAGACCTTGAAAATGTAAATGGTTCCATTAAAAGGATTACTGCCTGTGGAAAGCTGCTCGGCCAATCAAATTAGAGCACCGGAACTTACTGTTGCATAAAGCATTTTATATCACTTCCAATTCGATCTGCAATGGAGAGAAGTGACATCCATACTCATTTTTAAAAACAACTATAACAGAAAACAGACATATAGCTATTAATAATAAGTATGTTTGCAGGAGAGTCAACCCTTTTTACATTTTGTGGCTATTATTGTTTTTGAATTGTGCAGTTCCCTGAAGAAAGGTCTCCACAAAGCGTGCTGTTTCTCAAAAATGTAATGTTTTTTAATGACGTCTGGACTCTACCTGCAGGGGTTTAGGATTATACATACAAATAGTTCAATATACTGCTATCAAATACTTTCTCTGAGGAGTACCATTTCATGTTTTCACTTCAAATATCACATTTGGAACTGTGGAATTGCTCTAATAACTTCTGTTGTGGTGCCTTACAGAAATAAGAGAACGACTCCATTGCTTAATCCCACAACTGCCTTTTCAGAGGCATGCGTATAAAAACACTGTTTGACTTAATTAAGTACATGCATTTTGAGCACAATAATAAAATCCACACTATAGAACATAGATGGTTTATATATAACCATATAGCAGCTGTTATGTGCATTTGCTTTTAATTAAGATGGGAGAAATGGGGAGGTTATTTGGTGATAGTTCTTAAAATGAAAGCCAATGACAGCCTCAAAAAGTCTAAAGACAACAGCAGTATCGTTCATATATATTCATATCATATATTCACTTAAAGTAGCAGTTTGCATAAGATTTAAAATTCATTCAGGCTCAGTTACTGCCTGTCCATTCTTCAGTGGAAACAGTAATTGAACCTGACACTTGTGACACCCAAAGCAATATCAGAGACTCCGTCCCTTCTGAACTCCTCTGATAAGATCATAAAATCATTTAATGCGTGGTTTTTATATTTTATGACTTGTTGGCATAGCTTTATGTAAGCAATAAAATGTTTTGTTCAGAGTTAAAATACGAAACGATAGTCCTTGCAATGCACCACTCTGATACCACGCTGATATCCCTCAAATATATTTCCAGTCAACATGAAATGCTGTTTGGAATATTTTTTTTTTATATCCAATATCAATGGCAAGATGCAATAGTGCAAGTTAATGTCATCCTTCTAAAGAATATGACACTGGTGAATTATACATCGCAATATAGTGAAATACAATATGCTGCTTGCAAATAAAAACATTTTGTCAGAATTTAGGAAAAAAAACTAACAAAAAAAACAGATGTTATAGACCTTGTGCAAATCCGCCCATTGTTAAATATCATTAACTCCACTTCACCAGCAGTGATGTTATAAAGAATGTGAAGACACTGTCAATTACTAAAGGAAACAAAATATAAAACTCCCATAAACACACATCAATGTGATCGTGTGAGTTTAATAGGTTTAATCAGTGACATTATTACTGTATTTGCTATTTGGCATCTTCTCCTCACTTCCTCAACCTGCTTCCCTAGTATTTCTATACATAGAAAAGGTCAAATAAAAGTATTACAGTGTCTAGTTTTCTCTCTGAATGCAGATGTGCGTTACTATGGCAATTCCTGATGCAGCAGGAGTGATCTATGGTGGCAGCATTTTTCTCAATGATGACAGAAAATCAAAACACTGCCTTAAACTAACTAGCAAAAAGGCACTGTGTATATGAATATGAGTATGAGTATATTAATATGAATTAAACTAAATGGTTAACCAGAAAGCAGTCAGCTTCATATATTTTCTATAGAGCTGCTGCAAAATTGTCCATTGTATCATATAGAAGGAGTTGCATTTTTAGGAAAAAACCAAACACAGATATGTTTCGGGTATAAAAAAGACTATAAAAAGAAAATTGGTTCTTGGTTTATTCCATCTTTTTTTTTTGTTTTTAAAGATTGATTCCCACTGACAAGAACCGAATGGACAGTGCTTACATTTATTTATTTTTCTCAATCCAATATGTGAAAGTACAGTGGTTTAATAGGATCTGATTGAACATTGTCATTATTTTCTCATTCCCTTGCCATTTCAAACAAGCATAATTTTCCTTCCTCTGCTAAAAGCTATACATACAGACACTTCCTACACAAAAAGCGCAATTATCTAACACATGGCTTTGAGAATGACTCAACGCTGACTTGATTTCACCAGCCTGCCTAATGGAAGATCTATTAAGCCAAATAGATCCATAATGATAGCTCAACAGTGGTTATACAACAAGCAGCAGTGAATATATGTGCCAAGAAACACATTAGTAAATAGGGTTGCATCTTATATGCAAAAAAACGATTGTTCTTTATTTTTAATTGTACCACATTTAGTCCCAGTTCATCGTTCTATGTAGTTTTTATAAATAACTGGCTAATTAGTTTAATTAAGTCTTAAGTTAAATCTTATTATTATTATTACCACTTATTCCTTTTCATTCCAATGTCAAAGGAATCTTGGACCCAAAGGCTGCATTGAGCGCTGTGGAAAATACCATTCGGCACCTCCATTTTCCCAGATGTAGCATCCCCGTCTTGTGTAATGAGTCTTGAGTCTCCACTTTGGCATGCCATTAACTCTGTAATCAGACCACATATTGAGCTGGAGAGAGGGCACAGATTGACAGTCAGGTCCTTACTGAACACGCTCAGCATGGAAAACTCTGCAGTAGTTGGAACCATTTGTATCCTTAAACAGAGTATTCTTGCACATCAAACTAGCATCCTTAAATGCTAGTTTGAAAACAGTGCACTTGATGTTGTCGTAACTGCAGTAGCATCAGCAATTATTCCACCGCAGGTAATGAAATAGCATGCTTATTTTCAGAACAACACAATGTGTGTGTGATTTGACTTAAGTGTAACTTGCATCATTAGACAGAATTAGTTTGGCTTCATTATAAGATTAAAGCACAGTGAAACATTGCGTGTCGACACGGAGTAACGACGCCTCGTTCTTGAATCAGCGGTTGTTTCTGAACGAGTCGGTGATGTGAATGATTCAATGGATGCGTCCAAAACTGTATCACTAAATAGAAACTGAAACAGGCCAAACACAACATCAGAGACGTGCCCATTAAACATCGCCATTGCAGTCAATATGTGTCCATGCAAAGATGCGAATTTAACTTGAAGATGTGAATATTGCATGAAACATTTGCGAATAAAGGACTGTATACATCGCAACATTTGAGATGCTGCGCAGTGAGCTCGGTCTGCTGGTTAAGACATCCCTTCATGCAAAAACACATGACTTTTACGGTGCTCATGGGGGATTTATACAGAAAATGCATTTCCATTTCCCATTAATCTCATTAACTCAAAAACTCTCAATTTAAAAACCACCCCAAGTGACTTTGGTTCAAGGTGGTGTTGACACCTTTTGTACAAACTAATGAGTACAAGATTCACTCTAGACTTACTCTTGTGTACGTGTAAAAAAAACAAAACATTTTAGCTGAAAAGTTTTGGTTGGACTATAAATCAGCAGTGTTTGTCTATTAAAATACCCTGTAAGTTCCTAATTCTTTTACATTAATATTTCATTTAAAATGTAAAATATCTACTATAAATGTGTAATTTTTAAATGCCATTAGTGCTTTCTCTAAGGAGCCAAGAATAAAGTTCCAATAGGGCTGTAGATGTTGTATGTGTTTGAAGCATAAAAGTCATGTTATGCAAGCTATATTTTTGTCAATACTTAAAAAGTAACTCACTCACTCAATCAGAAATTGATGGATCCAAACCTAAATGAACTGGAAATGATGATTGAGGTGGTTTTTAGTAAACACTCAGCTTGGTGAGAGAAATCCTACATCCATGCTGAGACCATCCTGACACCTGCAGTGTTTGCCAAGAACTTGATGACTAATGATCTGGAAAGGAAAAAACAACAATTTAAAATAATATCTGAAAAATAAACAAATAACAAATAAATATTTTAAAAATTAAAATATTTTTTTAGAACATATATACATAAAATATTCATGTATTACATGTTGCTTATTCACAAAAATTAAAAAAAAAACAAACAGCTATTTTTTTGGCTTTCAGAAGACCACAGACCACTGGAGTGTTCATATGGCAGAGCTGAAGACGTGGATGGAAAGGGCCTATTTTCACACAAGTGCTGATTTTACATTCAGGATCTGAATATTGATTCTGGCTGCTGCTTCTGGTATAATCAGTCATTGACCATTGGCAGTGCGAGCTCAGGTTAATGATGCCTTCCTCAAGATGTCTTGTATAGCCTGCTTAAAACGAGGCAGTAGACAGAAACATCTGCTGCAACAAATTTGAAAACAACCCGAAAATGAGGTTCATTTTATAAAAGCAGAAGTTCAAGTCTCCAATAATTTTATTTAAGCTTTTACACATTTACATTGGATTTGTTTTTCTTTAAATTGAAAATGTTAACCTTGAAAGATAGTGTTATATGTTGTCAAATAAACAATTTAAAAAATAGTTCACTTAAAAATAATTTCTGATACTCGTGTCATTCTAAACCTGCATTCTATGAGACTTTCTTTGGTAACACTTTGCAATAAGGTCGTGTTTATGTTATTATATTGATATTATACGTGTACATACATACATATGCTTAGTCTTTGGAATGATATGAAGGTGAGTAAATGAATGTGGACTATATACATTAAATGAGATTTAAAAGAGGTCTAGTTTAAATTCAGCAACGTATTCACATACAAATTAAAATCTGCATGCACAGCTGTCTACGCAAAAGTCGTTTCTTTTTTTTTTTTAAATTGAAAAAGGGTCTGAAGCTGCTATTATTATCTGCTGTTCACATTTGGGGGTAAAAGAGTGTTTCATGAGTTTATTGTGGTAATCAAATGTCTTCAAAATAATTATTATGCCATCACCATCACCCACCCATTTTAATGCAGAATGGTAAACATATTAATTCAAAAGAGCAAATCAAATGAAATTATAGCACAGACATAAAATTACACTTATCAACTGTTTTTATTGTGTAAATCAACCAGAAAGTATTTCAGGATGCTTTTTTCATGTATGAAAGATAGACAACAACAGTACAACGCACTGAACAGACTGTATGTCCATCCCTCACAGCCTTGTTTTCATTCATGTCAAACTGAATATGCCATCTACCCTAAGGTCCCTCGCAGATCATAAGATCCAGTTCCTGTTCTGACAGTGCCGTGACCCCGGACTGACCTCTATTCTGAAGCTCAGCGGACACTTCAGCTGATCGGTTTTGTCAGCTCGATCAGAGATCTGCCCCGGAAAACTCTTCCAGAGTCCAGTTTAGCCCAGAGCTCCGTGTCTCAGCAGGTGTGGACTCTGACAGCAACATGAGGCATGTCACACTGCTCTCAGCTGCTCTGGATAGATGGCTGTATTGACCTCACATCTTCACCAGAGGGCCGCTGTGTGACAGGTCAAACCAACACATCCTTCACAGCTGAATCTGCACAATTTACACGCATTTGTGCACTGAATGTCAGAGACAGTCTGTAGAATCACGGAGAGCTGATTTAATATGGTATAGATTGAGCGGTTGCTGATGGCTAAAGATGCAAAGCTATTTTAAAAAGTAGAAATCTTTATGGGAAAATAATGTTTTCTGTTCTGTTAAAATACGAATTTCAAGTTGTAGTTTATCTTCAAATATCTTTTTGTTGCCTTTCCTCTCAATTTAGAGGCTTGTTACAGTTGAAGACAAAAGTATTAGCCCCCTATAAAATCTTCTTCTAACAGCACTTCTAAATATAATGCTTTATTTATGAAGCTTGGAGGGTTTGTAATATAAATTGAAACTAAATTATAAAAAAAAATACACGTCTACACGTCAAAATTATTAGCCCTCTGATGGTATATCCTTTTTCCTTGATAACAGCCTTTAGTCGTTTATTGTAGTTCTCCAGTCGCAACACATTACTCCTTGGCAAATCTCTGGAAGTGCCTCCAGATTTGTTGGTTCCCTGGCATGAACTCTGGTCTTTAGTGCAGTCTAGTCAAGAATGATCGCTTTGCTCATTAGTTCTTCACCAGAAGGGAGTGTTTTTTCCTCATAGTCTTAAGTTTTCATCATTCCTTGGACCCTGATAAGATTCCTAGCTGAAACATACTCCCACCTCCATGTTTGGAGACAGTTTTCTCTGTTCTCTTAGAGGATTAATTAAGTTAATTAGACAAGTCAGATTATTAGCCAAGTCACTGGGCAACAGTGGTTTGTTCTGTAGCCAATCAAACAGATAATTTCTTTAAGGCGGCTAGTAATATTGATGAATATTTTACTAATTACTTTATTCCATTCAAAAAGTAAATTTAAAAAAGAAATAAGGCTTTTTCCAGATAAAAATATAACAATTCCCTTTAATCTCTTAAACATTATTTGGTAAATATTTGAGAAATATTTGAAAAAAAATACAAATAAAATAATAAAATGTAGTGCTGTCAATGATTAATCGCGATATATCCTAAATTAAATATATAAATTTATAAATAAACGTAAATATTTTCCAAATATTTACTGTGTGTTTGTATTTATAAAAACATACATATTCATAGCTTTTACTGGGTACTGACCCAATGACACCTTATTAAAGGAGTTATTTAAAAAAAAACATTTTTCTAATTCATTCTTTTTCTAATATTCTTCATGTTTGTACTTGCAATGATATGCACTACCTTTTAAACTCGTAAAAAATAAAAAATAAACAAATGTAACAATCCAGATATATATCCTAATAACAAGAACAGCAGCTAACCATTTTCAACAAAGAAAGAAAAAACACATTTTGCATAAGAAGAATGACCAATCGCGAACCTTTGAACCTTAAAACATGTCTTCCCTTCGTGAATGCAAATTAGTCACGTAAAACTCTGTAACAACGATGGTTTCAGAAGGGAATGAAATCTACTGCTGACCATCCGCTTCACAGAGGTGTCTGCAGCCAGCAAGAGCCAATGACCATGAAATGGTCACATGGTAACAAGCTGACCCCAATTTTAGCTGTAAAAAGACTAAATTGCAGAGAGGGCTTGGAGGGTTTTAATTGGTCTATTACATGAGCAGAGGAATAGCGCAAGATAATGAACAGAGCTGCTGCACTTTCAAACCTTTTTATAAGAGAGAAAAATGAGGCTTTGGATTATTTCATTCAGGGAAGAAACTGAAATTCTAAAACTTAAGCCTCACTTCAGATGAAAAGGCTTCAGACGTTTTCCTGTAGTGCATCCTGAAGTCCTGAAGGACAGTCATTCAAAATCATAGGCCCTGTATAGGGTCTTAATGAAAAGTCTGTGACGTAGTTAAGTTAAAATTTCTTAGCGGTAGTGTACAGCAATGTGGCATGACATCAATTAATTCTTTATTTTGTATCAAGACTAACGTTGCCCTGAAAAGGATTTTTCCATTGATGATCATGGGCATAGTCTCTGAACTTATCTGATCATCATTGTTTGTTTAGAGAACATGGATAGTGTTTGAATAGGTTTCAAAAGAGAAAGACACAGGCGAGTGAATTTTGCTAAGATTTCAACAATAATAATAAAAAAAAATGTCACCCAAAATGTCACTTACTCTCTCCTGGTTCTCACCCCTCGTTATGCTTTTTCACATTTTGAATTAAAGTCAGTGTCTAGTGCATCTGTTTGGACATAAAAAAGATCTACAAAGTTACAAATATCAAAGTCCAAAGTCGTTAATAAAATCCCTTTTTAAGGAATACAATAAACTGCACGTTTGGACTACATCAATGCTTTCCGGTATTTGTGATGTCACAAAGTGGTTCATTTAAATATCATTAAAATAATTCTGAAAATGTAATGTACATTTCTAAATCTATCCATCCATCCATCCATCCATCTATATATATATATATATATATATATATATAAAGGAAACTGACCGTCCTTCGAAAATGTAATGCAAGATGTCATTTTCATTTAATGTTGCATAAAATGAGTGTAGTACTGCTTTGTGTACAGTGTTACTAGGGAAACCTTTACCTATAGTTTTGTACAACTTTGGATAAAATGCTGCTCATCTCTGTCAATATTTTGGTCAGCCAACCAATCATAGTGAAGGATGGGCAGGACTACTGACTGAACAACGGCTGAACAACAATGGAGAAGTTAATATTGCTTGTCTTCGAGTACTAGATGGAATTGTTGAACTACCATAACATTGTTATGAAATATAATGATTGGAGAAACTTTTCATTCATGATGTGTCTGCCATTACTTCATCTAATATTCCGTAACATAGCAACCATAGTGTCGACAAAAAAAAGCTGCGAAACAGGCCATTCTGTATCTCCCCAACCGAAGCGGTTCAAACTCAAACTAAAAATATTGATTTATATAGCATTTATAGCATCAGTTGCTTGTGCGAAGAGACCCCACCCCCTTTTGGAGGTTCTGCCTACTTTTGTCTGTAGTCGCCCTCAATTCGGTCAGTGACAAACATTATTTGCCTCCACCTGGCTTGTTGTTGAACTTAATGCCTCTTCAAGTCATGTTGAGGAAATAATTTCACCGGTGGAGCCATATGCAGGAGACGAATGAAGGAAAGAAAGAAATCAATTAAAGGACAAGATACATTTTAGTTGATCAGAAGCTACATATATGTGGAATGAATTCCTTCACAAATATTCACCGGGGTCTTGATATTCAAATGGCATAATTTCTTTGGTCCCTGTGAACCTTGAGCATGTTCACATGGTTGTTCCTGTGATAATCCCCCGGGTGCTATTTCTCGACTTGCTTGCTTGCCTGATCTTGGTCTTGAGAGGGTGGGGTTTTAAATGAGGTGTCTAAGTTGTTTTACCCAGACTGCAAATGTCACAGGAAAATGGAAAAGACAGATCTGCTCTTGGCTCGAGGGCTTAAGCTGTGGCTGACAGATGAGACTGACTGCTCGCTGATTCATTGGTTAATGGTGTTTTCTTTAGGTCCAGCCAAGAAGCACGAATGACGAACATGGCCCGTAATGCTGGAAAGCAGTGACTTCATTTGGTATTCTGTGTTAACATTATGTTCCTTGATGAAGCGTGGCGTCCTGAAAAAGAGTTATTAACCTGTCTGAACACCATTCATTCTGTGACAATCCCCAAACAACATGCGCTACATTGATCCAGACCTTTAATGGCTCAGAACTCATGATATTATTTTGATGAATGAAGACATCCGTTTCAGTGAACGAACAACAGCAAGGTGCCTGTGCATTCTCAACCCAGAACACACAAGAAACAAACACAACCGCTTGGTTTTGCAAGAATAAAAAATAAATAAATCGAATGCCTCTGTTAGAATGAGAATTTACTAATTCCTAGGATTTTAACAGAAGACAAGTTTATTCTCTTAGTTCACCAAAATATAAACCTATATAATGCATCTATATATTTTTTTTCTGGGTTTTTTTTTACTTACTTTGGTGCACACCAAAGTACAGATGGCAACATTTATGCTTTTTTTAAGCAATCCTCAATCACACCATTTTGCCAAACGTGCCAAATTTGCACACGCAGTGTCCAACCAAACCAACACAACACTTAGAACTAAAGCAGATTGTGTTTAATTTAGCTGATAGGTGCACATTCATTGATCTTTCATTTTGGAAGTATTCCCATTGAATGGCCTTGGTTCAGTTCCATAAAGAAGATCTGCTTAAAAGTGTGTCTGTGTGCCTTGCTTTAAAATGATCTTAATTATTTGATTTGCAATGTTATTGGAAAACCCAGCCGACATCCACTGGGAAGAGTTTCTACTGGTAGATATTACTGGGAGAATAGTTGTCTTTACGACTGTGGATTGCTGCATCGGACTGTTTTATTTTCGCCGCCCAGAGAGGCGCATGAGCTTATCAAAGTATCGCCGCAATCCTTAATGAGTGAAGCACAAGACGCCCAACCGCATATGCCTCTGCGCCCAACGGGCTGTGGTTGCATGGAAAAAAACCTTTCATTCCAATTGATTTCCCCTTTTCTTCTGATTTAATTAAATAAGATCCCAGTCTGGGAGGTTCTCTGTCTCCTTCTCTCATTTTCTTTCCCTGGTGCTTTGAAGTGCAAATCACATCTTAGTGATGTATAAGAGAATCTTTCAGATCTAGCTCAGGGGACCTTTAAAGCACAAAGGGCACTCACAAGGTTGGCGAAGTCAGGTGATGCTGTGTTTTATTTAACATGTTGGTCTGAAAGACCGGTATAAGGTCAGATGAAATTGACAGCAGATACTTTATATATTTTAGGTATGTGAAATAACGTAAGTTCTAAATTATAAAGCAATAAAACAATATTGCAAAACATTAGTACAAATAAAAATGTCATTTATTCCTGGGATGACAATGTTGAAAACTTGTGGAAAATATATTTTTTTTCAGGATTCTTTGACGAATAAAACAGAAATAGAAAAGAACGGAATTCATTTAAAATAGTAATCTTTTGTAACATTATAAATGTCTATTATAATGTCTTTTTTTTTTAAAAAAGTATACTTTGACCTTTGATCAGTATATTGCATCTTTGATGAATAGACGTCAGATTAGAATGATTTTAGATGTGAACGAATACAATTCACAAGTTCACACTTACATATAATTAATTATAGTAACAGTAAAAGTAAGCGTGTTTGGCGTGCTGTCAGGGAGAGGGCTCAGAATTCGGTGGACTTCCGAGTCCAGAGTTTTTTCCTCTTGTCCATGAAAAGCAGAGTGGGATTGGGTTGGTGGAGGGATGCTATGAACGAGATATCGAGGTAAGAGGCTTGTGTGAATTTATAGGAGGATTCTCTTGCTCTGGTTGGATAATGGCTTGATTAGGAAACGAGAAGCCAGCCGGGTTAATTATCAGTGTGCGCTCTTCCCGAAATTTGTTTATAGCTAAAACATCATTTCGTGTTTTTTCATTGTAGCTGCGCTTTTTGGGGTAAAACCCCAAAAAACAAGCATAAATAAATAAAAATGAAATCCAGATTGCATACTTTGAGGGTTGCAAGTGCCATCTAGACAACTGGCATTGAGATGAAAGAAAATTCTAGCAGTAAGCTTTCTGCAGGTACTGTGTATTCGATCTCCTTGATCCCAGGAAACTCCTCGAGGGTTTGAAACATTTCTGGCTTATCCAGACTCTAAAACAAATTACATCTCAGCCTTCTGGATATAGCTTAATCTAGTGTTTTTAACGTGAAAAGACAGTATAGTTCACAGCTTTGTTCCCTAGTAGGCCACTTTTAAAAGGGTGCATTAGCTGAAATCACATTAGTATTGCTAATGGACGGTGACAAAGCAGATCATACTCTACATGCATTTAAAACCAAACTATGAGGATGACTTCACTTCCCAACGCCAGCACAATCGGCCAGACTGAAACACATTAATTATTCATAGTCACTTAACCTTTCGTAAAGACAAATGCGCTCATGCTTTGACTGGCGGATCGCGCAGTTTGATTGACAGCAGAAACATGAAGATGTCAATGTCACAAATCAGTCACACGCCAAGCGGAGGAAAGCACTTTCTTATGGGATGACATGCCAGTACTTTTAAAACGTCGTAAAAATTTTCAATAAAACGCACACCTGCTGATTTTCATCACTCGTTCATTTGTTCTAGTTACAAAGCTAGCCACAGCAAGCACTGGAGGATTTACAGACCCCCTATAAGAACAGAAATGATCAGTTCAGGTTTTTAAATTAAATGTAGGGGTAAAAAGAGGTTTTTGTTAAATTATTGCTCTGACATAATGATTTCTTTTCTTTATACCTCTATTCATTTGTGATTTCTCTCTGAGCAATGTGTTCATTTAACGATCATTTTTATACTTAAATTACTATAATTATCTTAGAGTTGACCTTTGTGCTGAACAATCGCATTTACACCATATTAGCAGGTATTTAGGTAGCATTAACAGTACTAAGTGTATAATTAGGTTCAAGTGAAAATGTCACAAAAAATGACGAGTTCATTGCGGCGTTGAGGTCAAGGTCATCCAGTCAGAGAAATTACTATGAAAAATGGAATTCCTGTAAATTCACTACTTTTTAAACCACTCACTTAATATGCTTATATCCAGTGACATGAAGTTATTCATTTGTATTAATTAATTAAATTGTATTCCATCCTTTGTTAATAACTAATTTCACCAAGGGAATTAAGTTGTTTCTGTAGAACAACAGATAATGGCCTGCTAGAAAATTACCAGCATGTTCATATGTAATGTGAATGCACATAACGTAAAACAATACAGAAAATTACTTTATATTAAAGTGCCTCTATATGGGTTATAAATTATCCATATTTTGGTTTTGGAAGTCCTAACGATTTGGAAGTCCTAAGTCAGAACGATTCGTTCAACATTTAGTTTTTCTAAACCCTTCCGTTGATTGGTCGATTTCATTTAAAGCAGTGTTTTTGAGCTTTTAATGAAAAGTGATACCTAGTGGCAAAGAATGAATTTGCATTTTCAATCAGACCAACGCAAAAGTCAAGTTTTCCTAGGTGTGTGCGCACAAGTGGACGGGCAATATGCTAGTGATTCAATTTGATGTAAACATGAAAAAAAATTACTTAAATGATTCAAGTTGGCTCTTTTCAGTGACAATGACTTAACGCAAAGTGTACTTTCAGAAACTTTGCTGGATGTTTTTATTCACTTAGTGCTGTGTTACACTGCAAATTTGTTCTACTGCATAAAAAAAATAATAGGGGCACTTTAAAATGGAACATATGGGGCTGTATGTTTACAGACTTTTCTTTACGGTGATTCCCAACTGGTTTTACACAGGAATCCCAGATGTGATGACTGCAACACAATACTACAATTATTTATTTGTGGAAATGTCTAGAAAATCAATTCAAATCAATTTTGAATTAGTGAGTTAAAGTGGCCCTGTTCACCTGTCTCATACTAACTGCCTCTTTGACATCTCTCCGTGATACCGTAAAGAGTGCCATAAAAGACGTCTTCTCCATTTAGGACTCAATTTCCTCTACCCCAGGGGGATCATGACTTTCTTCTGAGCTATATTGTTTGGTGACCTCGGTTTGCACTTCTTATGTCAGAAGCGCTCTCATCCCTTCACGACAGGTGCAGGTTTTGTCTTGGATCCCAAATTACACCGAACAATGTGAGGCAGTCGCTTTGCCTGTACATCTATGAAACAATGATTTCTTTTTGTTGCATTTAGTAATGAGAAGAAGAACAAAAAAGTTTGTATTTCACTTACATATTCAGCACACAATTTTGTGGATGTTTGAAGTTTTTATATTTACACAACATTGTTTGACCTATGGACGATAAAATCCCTTATTAAGACTAATGTTGACTAAACTCACGGAAACCAGGTGACCAAGATATCAAAGAAAGATTAGTGCTAGAAATGTCCTAGAAACCACCCACAACACCCTTGCATGTGTACACACTTCACAAGAAATATTCCTGTTGCATATAAAATTATATTCTATAGCTGGTCATGGAAATACTTTTGGTCAAAGTAAAAACAATATTCAAGGCTTTGGAAGGTCATTCTTCAGGTGTTAATAATTCAGGCGGTCGCAGGAGTAGCAGGACTGCATTATTAAAGAATGAAGAGTCAGAATTGTAGTACCTGCCACTTGATTTTCTTTTTGTAACCTACTACTGCTACTCCTGGGCTTTGCTTCTCAGATCCTATTAAATTATCTCAGAGCATCATGGTGTACTGTTCCATCCCTCGACTTAAGGAAGTCATTATTAAGTCATTAAGTCATTATTTGATAGCCTTTGCCTTTAATTTGATTCACTTTAGCTTGCTGAAGCTAAAAAGAGATCAGCTTGTCGGGGGTTCAGGGTTCTATTGGCGTGCATTGTCTTTTTATTGGGTCAGAGAGGATCCAGTTACAAAGACACATTAGTCGGCATGAACAGAGGGATCATTTACAGGTCATACTTACAGAGTGAGATACAGTATCTGGAACTGAGAGACTCTAAATTCTAAAATTGATTAAAGCAGTAGTTGAAACAAATGTACTGTCATTATTTACTCACCCTCATGTTATAGGATTTTCTTTCTGTCAGCCGGTGGTAACTGTATGCTTTCATTATATGAAATACAATTACTGTGTAAACATTCTTAAAACCGCTCTCTTTTAAGGTCATATAATTCGATAACTGGGTTACAAAATATAAAAATTCCATCCATTTTCTGTCCTTTTTAAAGAAAGACTTGTGTGGACTATGAACTAATTGATGGTATATACTTTTTTTGAATCCATCAGTTGACTTTATTTCATGCTTGTCCTCCAAAAAAAAAAAAAAATTCCCTATAGGTCATATTTTAAAGTTTTTTTATGAAAATGTCCTATTGCTGATAATTGTAGCTCTGATGGGTCATATTACAGAGATTTGGACAATATACAGTTTGGACCAGATACGGGTGTATTGGTTGGAGGACATGTTATTTTTTAAATAATATATATATATATATATATATATATATATATATATATATATTTTAAATCTTGCAATTAAGCAGTATATTACTCTACAATGAAATTTCCACCAATACAGTCTGCTGCATTCTATAGTATTTCAATATGGGCACAATCGAAACCACATTCAAATATTTATTTTTCAACACAAGCATTTGAAGTGGCAGACAGCAAACAGCCGTGATTGTTTATAATATACAAATTATGTACAATGTTTGCGTGTTATTGGTCAAACGACTTTTTAGGTCATTACCTAAACGAAGCCAAAACCTGGATATATTAGGCAATGTAGAAATCCTGGAAAGAACATGTCCCTGGAAAACGGCACATCTGCACGCTTTATGTAAAAGTGACCCATATCTGTTATCTGCATTTACACCATATTAGTGAAACATCCCAAGGTAGATGTGCAATTTGCAGTGGATGCAGATAAAATGAGAACAGCCTTGCCCAAAGGCTCA
Source organism: Puntigrus tetrazona (assembly GCF_018831695.1). Classification (NCBI taxonomy): domain Eukaryota; kingdom Metazoa; phylum Chordata; class Actinopteri; order Cypriniformes; family Cyprinidae; genus Puntigrus; species Puntigrus tetrazona. The sequence continues at coordinate 36,994,379 of NC_056705.1, read as the reverse complement.
AATAGGTTGAGCCTTAGGCCTGAAACCATTCTGAGAATATCAGTATCCATGTTCTTTCTCCCGCTCACATGCTCGTGGGTCATATCCGGTCTGTGCCACTTGGGAGAAAAAATAATCAGGCTCACCTGATTGATTGATTGTAAACGTGGCCACAGACAGCCATCACCTGAAGATTGATGAACACTTGAGCACAGCATGTCAAAACACATCCAGAACTTGCAATTAGAGAGGAAACCTTGGGTCTTCACCTAAGCAGTGTATCGATTTAGGTTTTGCTGCCTCATAAAATATGTGAATCTTTAAAAGGTGAAGCGAGCACAAACCCTCAGTGACTCAGCACAGAACTTTATTAACTCATCCGGAAGAATACCCAAAACTTCTGACTAAGCCATATTCATATTTAGAGGTTCAGGGTGGTCTTTCAATCACAAGGGAATTTAATTGAGCTACACGAGTCACCTCTCCATGACCGCAACTTCCTCTTTCAAGCCGTCCTAAGGTTGATAAGCATTAACATGTGACTATTCTTTGAAAAACTGTTTCTGTTACCCGTGCAAATGCCATTAAATTGCATTCCTGTAAGTATTCGCACTTTTCATTTCACGTCTTGAATGAGTTCCGCAGCCTTTTCACATCCTCGTCTTCGAGGGGAAATTATGGAGAAATATTCAAAAGAGCCTGTATCATACAAAAGCAGCACTGAATATTGAAGAGTCATAAATGAATACAAATATACGGCATTTTACTATGATGATATATGGTAATTTTAATACACCTTTTCTAACTGGCATATTTTGTTTCATTCCTGTTTTCCCACATGATGTGTCTATTAACCGTGCCACCAGTTTTGCAACTTGATACTCACATTATCCATGGAAATTGTAGAAGGAAAGCTCAATTTTGCTAACAAAATACTATTTTTGACTCTTGTTTTCCATGGAAACTCATTACGGTTCAGAGGCAGCATTTGCACAGTGAAAAATAATCTAGTAATCAGTCACAGTTGCTTTTAGTCTTATGAATAAGTGGCGACATTGACAAGTACATAAAAAAGAAACCAGAATAAATAATCATTTATTTTCTCCCTTGGGTTCTCTAGAGCCGTACAGACAACACCTCTGCTTCAAACAACCTCCAGAATCTCATTAATCCTGTTACATACCAAATTTTCTCTGACATCACAGATCATTCTGCTTAAATATTCATGTCGAGACATCAAAACCGTGAAGTTATTTCATACGGATCTGCCTTTCAGCATAATGTATTGTAAATCCTTGCAATCACCACATCTGTTTGTTTCTGATCTCCCAAGAAGTGTAACAAGAGGATGCTAATGTATGACTCGCTGATTTTCTCATAAGATAATGTCGGGGTTTCCACAGAAACAGAGGTTACAGAGGAGTATGACAGGTGTGCTGATTATTTAGAAGGCTCACAAATCCTTCTTAACCATCAAAATATGTAAATGCCAGAAAGCAGGTACGTTTTTAGACTCGGGGCATATAATATGCATTACTCCACTGCAAGCACAACCCTTTTTAACTGCATAAATTTATACGGCTACACAAATTATTTAGTTAATATGCATTTTATAGCTCTCATTTTATTATTAAGTTTCACTTGCAGTCACTTGAATTCATTCAGACAAATCATTTTTGGACTCCAAAGTACCACGATTGTTACTACTTCTCAAAAGTTTGCCGCTACGATAATGTAATTATGTGTGATATTATGTTTTATTATGCACTTGCAGAGTTCACATATTCATGTAATCCCTGAATGAGATGAAGGTAAATAGATTTGGGTCACTCTCCGTGATGGAGGGCTCAGGCATGTGATTTGGCTCAAGCTTTAAATCCCCAGACACTACTTAATTAATAAAGATCTTAATATTAGAATCCTGGAGGAATTGTCACAGGAATTGAGATGAGTGATCTTTATATTTCCCTGAATTGTGATAGATGGGAAATGTATCTAGTCCCTTCTACTGATTCAAAATAAATACTCTACTATACATATTTAACATATGAAGAATGAGTTTTTGGTTGCTAGATTGCTTGTGTATACTTAAAAAATAATGTTTCAAATGTATCAATTTCAATAACTGGTAGAATCTCTTTCCACTGTAAAGAACCTTTTTATGCAGTGTATGTTAAATTATTAATGGAACCATAGATTCCAATAAAAAATATGCCTCTATTCTGGGTAATGAAAGATTCATATTTTCGTTTTGGGTGTCACAACAGGTTGACATGCATTCAATGTCACAAAACGCTTTCATTGTTATATATTTTTACCTTATTTGCTCAACGAATCACAAACGATTCACTCAACGATTTCTCCAAACCCATTTGCAGTGATTGGTCTGATTGGTCATTTCAGTTTCATCACGTGAAGTGCCAATTTGTTTAAATCTATGTACTTTTATAACGCTGTTCTTTGTATTATATTACCTTTGCATCAGATGCCCCCAAAAAAAAGCATCTATGGTAAATTTGACATTGTTCTCTCTTCTGACTGCTATTATCAGTCTCTCTCTTTATTCCCTTTTAATGAAAGCCACGAAAACACTATCATAGTTTTCCTCTTGCTATTCGGGCAAATGTGGATGCAAAAAATATATGTGGGTCAAGTCGACCCAACCATGACGACTTCCTCTGCTGAGAAACCCGGAAACGTGAAAAAGGTCCATAAGGGCACTTTAATCTACCATCATGGGCTGACCAGCCAAATACTGGCTAACCAGTTATGCCCTGACACTCACATGCAAAACTCACATGGCTGTGTCGAGGTGTTAGTAGTCAGGACAGGTAAAACAACTCCAACTGTTTCAACACAATCGCAGAGTCTCAGCTTTTTCCATTGTATCTGTGTGTCCTCTAAAGACCAGCACAAAACACTCATAAGGCTTCTTAGCCCTTACGGCTGCCTCGCAAATCTCTTTAAAGGTGTTAGAAAGGATTTGAAATGAATTAGTAACGTCTGCCTCATGCCTGTTCTGTAATCCCACAACATACAGTCAGAGTAGACACAGCATCTGTTTCTGCCCTGCTAAGATCCTCCAGACAGTGATCCTCCATGATGCCATTAGCTTGAAATGTTTAGCACGACCTCTGATGGCTCTTGTGAGGATTTCCCATAATGCGCACAAGGCTCATTTAAGGATTGAACTTGTCATGTTTGTACACTTCCTATACAGTTTTACAGGTGTGACGTCTCGGAGAATTTTACTGAGAGATGGAAGCAGTGTTTGGGTATGGAGTGAAGCAATGATAACCAAGATACAGACGAGAGGCTTGTAGAACATTGAAAAACATTGTTACTGTATTATTTACACTAAATTGAATAATTGGAAAAATGTAACACCACAAAGTATATTCCATTAATATATTTATCTATAATAGACAAGTTATCATCTTAAAACTGAAGTCTTGGAATCATTTTACATGAACATTCATATTTGCTATCTTTCAGTAGCCATCCATGTATGTACATTAAATCTTTAAATCTTAAAGGAACAGTTCACTAAAAATGTTTATTATAGTCCATCCATAATATTGTGATTTTGATGTGAGAGGGCAGCATGGGATGGACTTTTTCACAGGAGGAAGCATTATTAAGGATTATGGACTCGTATTGTGACAAGAAGCAATAGTTTAACGTTAAAATCCCTTAATGGTTTATTTGTTTCTTACACACACACACACACACACACACACACACACACACACACACACACACACACACACACACACACACACACACCAACGGCACCTATTTAATGCATCGGTAAGGAAGTGAGTAATACTATATTGTACAATACAAAACTGTTTTCAGTATATTTAAATTTTTGGGTGAACCTTTAAGATAAATAAATAAATCCATATCTATTTTGTATTTTACAAATTAGGTACCTTTTATTTTCACAGCATCAGTGAAGAGCATATTTGATTCAAAATATGACGAATATAACAGATATCATCCATAAGTTATGCATGCATTTCTGTTGTGGATGCTGTTCAGTAAGTTGATATTATACAGTATACAAACATGCGATACCATACATGTACATTTTACATAACTCAGAATACAAATGAGATCACTGTGATGGATGAGGTGCATTATTCTGCCTGTGCTCTCTCTCTCTCTCTCTCTCTCTCTCTCTCAACATCCTGAATATATATAAGCATCAGGCAAATTCAATGAGAGGGAAGGAAAAGCAAACTCCTTCCTGTAATACACCCTTCACTGTGGTTTAGCCTGTCCCATCTCCATGTTTATTCTAATAGGCCTTCAGAAACTTGGAGTACAGCCATAAAAATATCAGTGTTACAGACATAGGATATCCCATCTGAGAGGCAGACAGCGGCCAGATTAAAAATCCATTAGCATTTATTTTCACTAGACGAGAGAAGACATGCATTCTGTGTAATAATAAAAATGAGGGCCTGTATTCATATAATTTCATAAATGAATTTGTGTGTGCAAGTTGCCCACAATTTCTAATATTTAGTCTTGTGAAGGTTGTGCATTTAAAGCATTAATGAAATATGTTTCTGTGCAGATTGATACTACAGACAATAAAATACTTACTTCTATTACTCCTAACATGCTGCAAGTAATTTAGACAAATAACCCGGAAGTACAGATTCATGCATATATAGTAATAATACTAATTATATATATACTGTATATAGTTGCATTTCGGTTTTAGGTTTAAGGACAACATAATATATGTGTGTATATATATATATATATATATATATATATATATATATATATATATATATATATATATATATATATATATATATATATATACATAAAAATATATTTTGCATCCTTTTATATGTTGTGTTGTAAAAAAATCACACATTAAATTTTTATTTCATACGACAAATAATGTGTTTTTCACAAAAGCTTACATTTAGCATCATTTACTTAATGAAGAAGAAGAAGAAGTATTGACACAAGTACTATATACACTTATATATAATGTAATATATAATGAATAACATAAGAAATAAATTAGTAAAACAAGTGAAACTTCTGTGAATTTCTGTAATTATGTAAATTGTGCTTTGGTGTACACAAATTTGTGAATGTGGTTATTTGGTGTCCTTTTGGAGTTTCCAAGTGTCTGGGGTTTTTTTTTGGAAAGACTTAAATTTGCCTTAAAAAAAAGCTCACAGAAAACCCAGTTTTGTAAGAATCACCCTTCAGTCAGATGGTTTCTTTAATAGCAAATGAATATTAAACAAGATAAATGCTGTAGGATAGATTTCATGATAAGTGTGCAATTAATGGTGGATGCAATCAATCATGATTAAACATTTTAATAAACTGACAGCTCTTATATTTATGTGTAGTTGTATTTATTATATATTGCCGACCCCAGGGGGTTAAGTTCTGTCAAATTATGTTTCTATATTACTGATTGAAAATGGGCTTGAAATTGACAATTATATACAAAGGCCAGCTACAGCCCATTTGATATTGCTTTTATTAAAGTGTGTGTGATTTATGATATCCTAAATTAGACTAAAACCATACAGATCCACGCCACGATCGCCAAATCCATCATAAATGACATACAGCCTGCCTTTATGAAAACTGCAGAGTACATTATAAGCTAATCTAAAGACACAGAACACAACGCACTCATGTCAAATTTTGCACTGAGGTCTATCAAATAACAATAATCATGTGCTCACAAGGGCTTTCTGACTTCTTTATGCATACACCCGTGGGGCATTAGAAAGTAGTGGCCATCTGGCTTAGCGTTTCCAGAAAAAGAGAGAGACAGAAAAAGACATTGGACACAATTTCATTTTCAGTCTACAAAGTGAGGCCTTTGACTTTGCCATCTGTTTTTGTTTTGTTCTGCTGCTTCCTCATAAAGAAGTGCAAAAAGATACATTTGTCTCTGAGAAAGTATAGCTAACTTAAACAAATATATTTCATTTAAGACTCTGGAGGAGTGGAATAATTTTAGAAAAGTTATAAAATAAAGTTTTTCCAAAGATTTGGGTTTAAACTGCACTGCGCGTCTTAATTCCCCATGAAAAATCATAAGCCGACAGATACCAAAAATGCTTACGTTTTTTTCTTTTTTTTTTCCCCCTGTGGTGTAAAATTTGACATTCACATATTCACTGAAGTGCACTTGAGCAAAAACCTGATTATTTTTAAATCAATCTCTGGACATGAATCATTCGGCAGCCACTTGTAGCAATAATCTCTGCGAATGATTAAATTCTATCATGACTGGCATCCCCCACAGATATCTTAATCAGAAAAAAAAAAAAACCCAAGGGATATAAGCCTCATCCTGAGGTTGTGCGAAATTAACCAGAACATCCTCAGATTTCATTAAATAAATGCATTAATTGAATAAAATCGGCTCAAACCCACAAACACAGTAAATGTTAGACATTTATCATTATATAAGACCTTCAATCACTTTACTTAAAATAAACTGCTGTTTGGCATCATATCTCTGCTGTGCCCCAGTTGCCGCCCCCGCAGTGTAAATCAGTGAGCCGGTGCGGCGGGTGAGACATCTAGCCGCAAGGAATGGACTGACCCGGCTTGCATCGATCAACTAGTCTGAGTCATTCTCCCACACGCTGCTGAGAGAGAAATCGAGATGGACGGACTGATAAGGCCGGTGGACATTTGTCTTCCTGAAAGTGGAGGTCGTGTTGAGAGGAGAGCTGGAGAGCGGGGCGGACACTTTATTTCGCTTCAGACAACCACCGTCATAGATTTTCTCCTCTGTCCAAGGACTGAAGTCGCTAGTTCATACCAAAGTTTCATTACTGGAGCCATTTGTTTTATTTGAGTAGTTGACATCCATGAGTTGAAATCAATATATGATTTTAAGTTAGGGAAAAAAGTATACTTGGTTACAATAATATAATATCGTTTTTTTTTTTTTCTTTCAAAATTCTAAAATATTTTACATTGTCTCATAAAAGTGTTTTAAAATATTAGAATATTTTTAAAACCTGCAGATAACAATTGCTTACAGATACAGTAATTATATATATATATATATATATATATATATATATATATATATATATATATATATATATATATATATATATATATATATATATATATATTATTTTATTTATTTTTTTATGTGAGGATAAAAATCCTAAAAGGGAAAAAAACAAGATAAAATATCTCTACTTGTATTTTAGATTTTACATCCAAAAGTCAACTTGAGAGGAGGGAGCCAGGGCCAGCTTGGGGGCCATAACAAACTCCAAAAAGGGCCCTCAGGATAATATTGCCAAGTCCAAGTAGTTGCCAAGTAGTTTTCCTGCAGAATTGGGTTAGTTTTACACTATTACAGTGGGTTGTGTTTTAGTCTGTGAGATCAAATGTGTTTGTAATAAACAAATTCATTATTAGGATGTTTTTAACTTCAAACCATTTCTACTGGTTAAAATAAGAGTCCTCTATAATATTGCTTTCACCAGTGAAAATGTTGTCTCAGCTGAATCAGGGGGAAAATGTGCACAGATCACGCTGTTTACAAGCAAAAACAGTCCAAAACAAGCTCTAAATAAATGGTGGATTCTGATATGAGAGGACAACAGGGAATGCACTTTTTCACTGGATATAGCATTATTAAGATTAATAGGCATTTTGACCAGAAGTTAAAAAGCCTTAATGAAAGATTTGTTTCAGCAAACATTCAGCTTTTGACTTTTTACAAGACGTACTCTTTACAAGACACTCATTGGTGCTAGATAATATTTTGATAAAGAAAAAAAAATCAGTAATCAATTCTAGAAGAACAATTTTTTTATCACATGACTGCCTTTTTTAAGTAATCTGTTACATAACCTTTACAGAATGTTTTTTTATTAGGATAAATAGCTGAAACAGAATTTAAAACTTTTATCACACCCATTAAAAATGATGCTCTATTCCAAGTACGCTGAAACCTACCAGGAATACATGTTATAAGCCTCTTGTGATTTGTATCTTGCCTACCTTGTTCAGTTTGCACCTGGAGCAATGTTTTATATATAATTATTTATATATATATATATATATATATATATATATATATATATATATATATATATATATATATATATATATATATATATATATATTTAGTAAAACTGTATACATAATTGCTAAGTGGTTAATATTCCATGCGGTCTCTTTATTGTTCTAATTTAGTATAATTAAATAGACCATAACACCAAAATACAATATTTGGACTAGTGGAGTAGTAAATAAAATCCTCATGTTTAGGTTGACTTTCCCTTTAATTCAATGAGGTTGGTAGGATGAGGGATTGTGGAAACCCTGGAGAGAAAGACGGTAAGAGGCCAGTCATGCTATAAATACATATGCTCATAATTCTTAAGCACAGTGGCAGTGGGAAGATTTGTCATAATTAGGCTTATTTAATTCCACACAGAGAATTTAACCAGCCTGCTGGGGCAACTCTTTCTTTTTACGTCTCTTCTTTTCCCCTCTGTAGCTCCACATTTTTCATTTTACTCTGGCATTCATCATATTTCTGGCCTCGCTGCTGTTACCTTTGTGTGAGGGTTATGATGAAGAAGGGCCCATAAACCTCCCAGTGTCTCTCAAATGAGATTAGAATGGCTCGGCTCACAGGGGAAACCCTCCACTGCACATTGTGCTCGAGTTTCAATTTCTGCCTTACAGGAGCTTGTGGTGACAGGAAGCTGGCACTGTGAAAACAGATATTATGCTTGGAGTTCAATTAAACAAAAGAAAATACAGTATATAATAGGAATGGCAAGTGATCCTGTCCATCTTTGAATAAGTGTGTGGCGTAATGATTGCTTGAATGGGCTTCTCACGCACGTTTGCAAATACAGTAAGAAACAACCAGTTTCAACAAAACAGCTGCTATTTCGACCTCCTAGTGGATTAAATTAATTCAAAAGTAACATTCTTATTTCAATACATTATCAAATAATGTGTGTACTGTAATGCATCTATTTGTTTTGTAAAGATCTCATCTCTGGACTGCTGTTCCACTCCCATCCTGTAGGGGACGCCTCCTTAAACTTCTTGGTTATGCTCCCTCCAGGCCTTCAGATTGCATGTTTACTCCAAGCTTGGTGCTCTCCACCCCTGCAGATGGCACTATTGTAACTAATCTTGCTTAGTACTCTCATTAGCCCTGAATCCCTTTACCTGTGTTTTATCTTCTTTAAATGCTTGTGCTGCTATTATGTTCAGTCTTGAGCCTAAGTAGTCCAGTCACCAGCTCTTAAGTTAAGTCTGTACCTTTTTGACCCTTGTTTTTTTCCCCTGTTTTACGGAAGCTTGCTATTCTTATTTATTTGTACTTTGTATCCTTGGTTTCTCTAGCACTTGGGTTTCAATACCTGGATGTTAGCTCAGTGGGAACCACATCCCACTTTTGCCCCACTTAAGGTGACCACTTAACAGCAAGACTGAACCATGGAAGAGGATACAGCAGAAGCACCTTCTAATGTGGACTGTATTTTGGCAGCCCTCTTTGATCAAGCAGTAACAATACACCGACATGACCAGGCACTTTCTGAGATTCTTCATCTTTTTAAATCTACAATCTCAAACCTCCTTATACCAAGAACCTAAACCTCCTACTGAGCATTCTAACAGAACCACGTTGGCTGTTCCGTCAAAACCCAAGTTACCAGCACCAGAGGTGTGATGACAGTCTTGAGAAATGCAGAGGTTTCATTACCCAGTGTTCTCTGGCATTCCAGCTCCAACCCAGCAGTTTTCCTACTGAGAGTTGTAAGGTGGCTTAAATTATTACCTTTCTAATGGGCAAGGCTTTGGACAAACAGAGTTTTCCCCCATCCAGCCAGTAGGATCACTGTCTGCTTCACCTCACTCAAGGTTCTCGGAGTACAGCAGAGTATAGAGTTTTGCACTCTTGCCACAGAAAGTGGGTGGGATCAACGAGCCTTGAGGGCTACCTTCTACCATGTCTTGTCTCCTGAGATCAAGGATGAGTTTGCCTTCCGAGACCCAGCACCGGACGTTGAGCCCCTCATTGATGTGGCTATCTGCGTAGACATCACCTCAGGGAGTGCCAACAGGACAGTAGATTTCTTGAATCTGCCAGTCCTGTTAAGCTGCCTCCATCTCTCAGTGCCCCTGAGCAGCTGTCTTGTCACAGAGACGTAAGCGCAATAACAAGCTTAACCCATGTGCTTTGTCTTGTGAGCTTACCCCAGCAGAGGAATTATGATATTGGAAAACTGGAGTTGCTGGCTTTTAAGATGGTTTTGGAGGAGTGGAGGCATCGGCTGGAGGGGGCCAAACATGCATTCCTAATCTGGACCACAAGAATCTCACTTAAGTCCCTGGAACTGTGAAAACATGAAAGGTCATCTAGAAGAAGTTCTGGTGGCCTAGATTGCAGAGGGATCTCAGAACTTGTCAATGCTTGCTTGGTCTGTGCCCAAAGAGCCAAGGACCCACCCTCATGGCCTGCTGCACCTGCTGTCTATTCCAAGATGCTTTTGGTCCCACATTTCCATGGACTTCATCACAGGCTTGCCACAGTCTCAAGGAAATACGGTTATCCCAAGAGGGATAGACAGATTTTCAAAGGCTTGTCACCACCCACCTTTGTCCGAGCAACCCACAGCCAGACTGCAGAACTATTGATCAGGCATGTGTTCAGTTTCCACAATTTTCTGCAGCCTTCTGTTCAAGGACTGCAATTTAATTCCATTCTGGAAAGACTTTGACAGACTCATTGGATCCTCAATCAGCCTCCATCCCCAGTCAACTTGCCAAACTGAGAGGGTAAATCAAGACACCAAAAAGACACTAAGGTGCCTGTTTGAAGACAACCAATCAACATGGAACTCTCATTTCCTGGACAAGAGGTGGATGTACCAGCTGCCACAAAGCTGTTCCTGGCAGAACACTTGTTGCCTCTTTTTTTAAGAACTGTTTGACAACTGTGAAGGTAGATAAACCTTCACTGGAGGACAGGACCCACACTTTATCTGGAACACAGAGTATGGCAACCAGAAATCTTACTTTTCTGGTGGAATTCCACAAGCTGGTCTCTCGATACATCTGTCTTTTCAAGATCCCCAAAAAGGTTAATCCAGTTTCTTATCGATTCCTCCTGCCCAGGTCAATAAAGATTCATCCCACTTCATGTTTCCCATTTAAACTTGTTGTTTGCTTTACTGTCTCCAGCTAGTAGAATGTCAAGGGCAGTTCCTAGGGGAGGGGCTCCTGTAAAGATCTCATCTCTGTTCCAGTCCCGTCCTGCAGGGGAAGTCTTCCTTCAGATTTAATTTTGTCAAGCACTTTAGACCAAAAAAAAAATTAATAAAAATAAAATCGTCATTTATTATTTCCCCCATGTCATGTAAATGCGTAATTTGTCTTCAGAACACAACTGAAGATAATGCTGATGAAAACTGGAAGGCTCGTGACTGTCCCATTGACTGGCAAGTAATGAACACTGTCAAGGTCCAGAAAAGACATTGTCAAAAATAATCCATCTGCCATCACTGGTTCAACCTTAACATTATGAAGCTACGAGAATACTTTTTGTATGGAAAGTAAAAAGCAAATCTTTATTCATTTATTAGGCATTGTAGTGCCATTTTGGAGAGTATACACTGAACACAAACTGTACAATCTTCTGTGTCAGCTACAAAACACAGATACACAGTTTTAAATCAGTTTAAAGCGTAAAAAAGCGCATATTCAAAACACATCTTTGTGTCACGGCTTTTGTTTTGTGTGTGTGTGTTTTTTTGTTTTGTTTTGTTTTTTTTTCTTCAGAAAGATATGAGATGACCTTGAAATGACCACTGGAGTTGTTGTGAATTTTTATTTATTATGCTAGCTCCGTGTCCTTTTTTGGAGCTTGAAATTCACACAGACTGTTAATACAACATATGGACAAATTCTCCATGTTGCGCAAAACAAAGAATTTTAGAAAGTTTGGAATTATATAAGGGTGAATAGAATGATGAAACAGCAAATCGTCTACACTTGCAGCATGATTCCTCAAGCTGTGACAGACATGAGTTTAATCCTATTCGGTTATTTGAATATGATTTAAAATGCGACTCACTTTTTGAGGGGAATGAATAATACAGAAATCAGCCAAGGGCATGATCTTCACTAACAGTATGCTAAACTATTATCACAACCTGTCTGAGAAAGGTACACAAGAGCATGCTACAAACTTGCATTTTAATATGTATTTTTCTCGTAACTAAATATCAAATACCGTTTATTCCTAACTGTAAATACTGAAGCTGGACAAAATATTTTCATACAAGAAAGCGCACCAAGCTGACATGTTGATTTACCAGTCATGTAAGTGGAAGCAGAGTTAAAGATTATAAATAGTGACACACTGGTGAGTCTCAGACCAGCTTTAGGGCTTCTTACATTAGAACATATATTTTAGAAACTCTTCTGTACATCACAGCACATTTACTGGCGTCAGTCTTTTGCGCCACCCACTTCAAGGCTGTAGACAAGGCCTGATGCTTGTTCTGCTGCGGTGGGGGAAACGCCAACACGCATTATACTGCTGCAGAGTGTCACATATCAGCTGCAACACAAAGAAGGGGGAGATCAGTGTCACTCTGAATCAGCCTGCAACATTTCTGCCATAGTCAAAGCGATAAAGAGCTTTTATGAAGACGTTGCTCTCCGTGGCTTTCCCTTGTGAAAATGAAGCATGCTTAATTGTATTAAATATGCATTTTTAGCGTACTTCGAATCTTGAAAGTATATTCACTTATACAAGTAGGCTACGTACATCCGCACAAACGTGCAGATAACATACAACCAATTAAATAAAATTTCACTTAACAGTGCCTAAAGAATTCATGTTTAACACACCTACGTGCACTTTAAAGAGCACCATGTAATAATGTCAAATTAAAAAGCAAAAGTTTTTTTTGCATTTTTTAAGATGTATTGACTGGCATACTGAAGTACATTTAAAAGTACTTGGCTCTAATTTTAAGTGTACACTATTTTAAGGCACAATATAATTCTACATTTAGGTAATATTAACTAACTGCATTTACTTATTCTATAATTAGGGTTAGGGTTTGTTGTAGGGTTAATATGGTTAATAATTATTACTATACTTGCTAATTACTACCATGCGTGTAACAGGACAGAAAGGTAACATTTTAAGTGTGTTATTTGATATTACATTTCAATGTAATATTATATTAAGAGTATTAAATTACAAAAACGTTACAAAAACTGCAGACAATAAATTCAAGACATTTTAAGTCCTACTTAAGTATTTATTAGTAATTGAATTTTCTGTATATTTAAATGCGATTTCAAAATTAAAAGCATGCTAAAGTTTGTTTCTTATTTGTAAGGGTTATAAAATGACTGTATTTTTCTTCTGTGCTTTTTTTTATATTTTGCTGAACATCACTATTGATATTTCTCATACTTAGGGTGAGTTTGATGAAACCTCCAACCTCAAGTATTGAACTTGTGTGAATTCCTTGTACTGCACGATTTGTTCCGTGGATACCGTGTGGATTTTTGAGCGCTTTTACGAGTGATCAGGCTCACGATTTTCACCTGGCTGATCATAAAACAGGCAAAAAACCCTGTAGGCTCACGCTGAAGGAGGAACCCGAGACCAGAATATCACATGGGCTTGGAGGTGGACTTGTTATAGCTGCAGTCACCTGACACCCACTGAATGCCCTTACAAACACCTACACTTTTGTCAGGTAACCTGAGATGTATATGCGGTAACACCTAACTGATTTTATTCAGGTCAAAAGTGTTGTTTATATGATCAACCTGACCACTTTGCTTAGGAAAGCAATTCATAATGGCCACATCAGACATAAAAACGTCTTTAAAAGGGTCGTGGAATGGAAAATCTAAATGTCCTTGATGCCTTTCTTCAAAGGCGTACCTTCAGAAGCAAAACAAAATATAATAATGGCACATTTAACAGCGTAGCAGTAACCTAGTAACCAAAGTAAAAATCATATTGTTGCGGCAACTTTTGTAAACAGCGGTTGCATTTTCTTCAGGAAATATAAAATCTACTTTGTTTGTTTATTTATTTATACAGTAAATAGTTACGTTTTAGTATTTAAAAAATCGTTTACCCTACTTTGCTGTTCAGACATACATATAAAAATAATAGGACAATCATGGATTCCAATTTAAAAGCAAACAATACATTTATCAAGATATTTTAAGTAGACTGTTTGGTTTTAAAGACTGTGTCCCGCTGAGCGTGATTAAAGATGCTTCATCATTTTTAATGCTTTCAGCAGTTTTAGTCACAAAAAGTCACATTTTTAGCATAGATGTTTCAGTGTCTCTTTTTTTTTTTTTCCTGGGGACATAACATTTTACACACATCGATTCACGGAGAAGAGATCCCGGGCCGCAGCAGGTCCTCTGTGAAAGGCTCCATCTGTTGACTGCTGATTATAACATTGATCGTAAAAGCAATGCGGTTGTGTTTAGTGCCGCGCAGCTCAGGAAGCACCACAAAAGTGGGTTTGCGGGTTTCTACTGTGTACCTAGTAAAATATGGCATACATATAGATATGTAAATCAGTTTTTTGTAAACTCTCAGAAAGAGAACGTACAGAAGTTATGATTGGGGCAGCATCTTTTCTAAAAGTACACATTGTACCTTATTTAATTAGTGCATTACCAGTTCGTTTTAGTACCTCAACTGTACATATTTGTACCTTTTGAAAAGGTACTGTCCCAGTGTCAACTTTTGTACCTTTTTTGTTCTGAGATAGACACATGTTGCTATTTAGAGATCACATTAGCATACAATAAATACATCTTTTTAATAATTTAATTATATCTAAATAGTTATATCAACTATTTGTTGATATGTCTCACAGTACGTTGGGAAATGAGTTCTGTTTTCTGTGAATTTAACACTAAAATGAGCATACGTATATTTTATAAATACAGAATGTTTAACTTTACTCACTCTTTTTTGGTTGAATAATCTTATTAAACTGATTTGTCTTAAATCTTGAATTAACGTAAATGAATGTAAATTGCACTGCTCGATAAAACGTCTGGAATATTTTGGATGGATTTGTTGCCATAAAATACATAAGTTGTCATAACCATTTTTATTTTTGCTTTAAAGCTTTACATCCGATTATAAGTATTTGCAATATATCGGTAGTTGTTGTAAACATTGTTTTTCTGTTGCTTAAAATGTCATTAAACGTTAAAGCAATGTCTATGATTTTTGTTTGTATCTCAGTTATTTAAAGCAAGCATTATTATTGTCCCCGTAGAATCAAACATCATATGCTCTCATGTGTATGGGCTTTATTTAATGAGATAAAATCAATATCGTTTCTTTATGAGTTTCCTCAGACTATACCCATGGGGTGGATATAAAACGCAAGCTCGCAACGGGTCTTTATTCCTCCTACTCTTACATGTTAAGGCTTTTGCTGAAAGCAGCGCTGCTCTGGAAGATTAACCGAAGGATCTTAAATATTCATAAAATACTTATTTGCTTTCTTTGGCAGCACACATAAATGTCATTATGCAGTAATCCCACTAAAATAAGATTAGAAGCATGTGGAAAATGCCGTTCCCAAATCTAAATAATTTGACAAATTGTATTCATAAATACGGTCATATTCTAAAGGAGAACTACCGGTGTTGGTTTACGTACACATACAGCTACATGTGCCGTGGCTTATAAGTGTGCATCGTATACTCGAGCTCGCAAATAATGATTTCCTCCGCCTCACTTCCTAAGAGCCAGAATCCTGTTTGTCATAAAAACAAGGTCCCTCTGTTCTACAGTGTTTTGAGAACACTTGTGTTTTGCTTCAGCGTGTTTTTTTTTTAATTTACGTGTATCTCAAATGATGATATAGTTATTCCTATATTTATAATGCCATTCCTGAGCAGTGCTGTTTCATTCCTGAAAAAAAAAAAATCTGTGTTTTATTTAAATAAACTGAAGACTAGGTAATAATTTAGCGACTGATAAATGTGCTGCCACCTACTGGCATGATAATGTTGACTCCATCACGAAATATTGGGTGTGAAAATTTGGTAACACTTTAGAATAGGTAACACTTATATGACTTTTAACTCAATCAAATTTTTAATTTGCTGCTTATTAATAGTTAGTTAGGTAGTTGTTAAGTTTAGGCAATAAGGCATTAATATGTGCTTAATTAGAAATAATGGCTAATATTGTAGTGATATGTATGCTAATAAGCAACAAACAGGTGTAACCATAAAATAAAGTGTTATCAGTTTTTTTAATATTTTCATAAAAATGGTTTTCGCAGGCATTTATTCAACTGAAAACATACTTTGGTGTGAATGGGCCGTGTTTGCTGCAATTGATCAATCTTTGTATTTATTTAATATCATACTTGTATTAGGATTTTTATGGCTTTTCATGTTCCTGGGAGACTCAAAGAGTAGGTGACATAGAAACATTTACAGATGTTCATAAACACCACAAGAGGCATGGTATACATCTGTTTTGGAAAAGAGTTAACTAAATATATATTCACGAATCCCAATATGAATCTTGTATCATATATCTTGCCTGTATATATCATGCGTTCAGGTCATTATCCTGCTATAGAAACAGGAAGATAGAGTACAGTATATGCGACAGAGAGAATCTGTAGTTATTGTAGGTTAACGTAAAATATTTTTGTAATAGAAAACCAAAAAGTGATATTAAAGTGATAGTTCATTAAGAAATACCCCCATACTATGGATATCAGTGGCCACAAAAGTGTGACATTCTTCAAAATATCTCTATTTGTGTTCAACAGCTGAAAGGAATCCATACAGGTTGATTTGTAATGGTTTAAGAGTGCAAGGTAAGATGCAAGCAGCTAAACATCTAATATTTGACAACTGTTCTGAAAAGATAGGCTGAATCCTTTTTATGCGACTCATGTTGCCTAATTCAACTGAATGTGATGAGTGAAGAAACATTTAGCCATATTGCATTCTGGGCATGTTTCAAGCGAACAACATTTGCAATTCCATTAAATATACCATATAACGCAATGACTCCCTGATAAATACCTGCAAAAGATTTAAAATGATTCTGAACGTTATTATGTGATTTGCAGCTTTACAACTTTACATCAGGAGGGCATTGGTACATGCCGTTCATTTCTAAGTGGTTAAACTGACGGTGCTGAGCTTTAAAATGCCATTCAATGCAATGCAATGTTTGACTTTATGAAAAAAACACGCGCATTTTAATAAAACAGTGGGAGTCTCTGTCGTTATAAAGCACCTCCTTACCGTTACTGGATCATTGTGTAATTGGTCCCGTAGATTGCAGCGCATCTCATTGGTCAACGGGCTCGGGATCAAACCACACACACGCTCGCGCACCTTCGCTCTCCTTCCTATACCGCTGCAGATGGAGGACGCGGCGCTCCGTGCCGGAACAAGACGATAGTCGCTGGAATCCGCCAGAGCCGAACAGAATGAAGCGCGGACTGTAGTGTTTGCGACAGGCGCGTTGTTCTCCATCGGAGTCCATACAGAGTTGAGGACAGGCGCACTTGTCCGCTGTGGCTCGGACTCTATATGGAGGGATGTCGGAATGGCTTGCACCAGGAGAACCAAAACTTTGGTGTCTACGTGTGTGATACTAAGCGGCATGACCAACATAGTGTGTCTTTTGTACGTCGGATGGGTGACTAATTACATCGCAAATGTGTACATCAAAGTGCCGATGCCTGTCCCAGCCAAAAAGTTGGAAGGCGACAGGAAAGGAGAAACTCTGCGGATTATAGAGCGACTGGATCGGCTGGAGAACGTAGTTAATCAGCACATACAAGGTAAGACGAACGACTGTGAGAAAAACTACGAGAAATAGAGCTGCGAACCGGACAAAAACGAGCTCGTTGTGCCACCTTTTCGCGAGAAGAGTACAAAACGGACCATAAACGTATTTGTTGAGGTGGAGGGGGTGGATAAAATAAAGAAAATCCACCATTCGTGTGATTTCTCTTCTTACTGTAACTTGGTTAACGCAGTAATAAATATATAAATAAAGAGAGCTGACCATTTAAATAGATAAAACCCTATTCAGTAATGGTCTACGAGACCTGATACAGTGCTCACCAATAAACACCATATGCTTTCTTACATGCCCTTCGTAAATTATTTTCCTGTGAGAAAATGAAATACAGCTGAGAAACGGAAATTCAGCAAAAAAAAATGATATTATGCAACTAATGATATTTTATTGCTGATGCAGAGGCACTAACTGTTGCATTTATATATATATATATATATATATATATATATATATATATATATATATATATATATATATATATATATATATAGGAAAAAACCTTTTATTGTAAATTCAACTAAATTACTAGCTTGGCAGTGACTTACCATGGTAACCGCTGTTACCTGCTAAATGCCTTGAAATGATTGCACTAAATATAAAACCTCTACTTAAAGCAGTGTAGGAAGCTTTTGTTTAATAGCTATAGTTTTCATCAAAATACTGTAGTAATGTTATATTGGAAGGCATCGTCACCGCAACCGTAAATGACACGAAAAATATTTACGACAAGTATGCAGACACGGTTTATACTACTCTGTTTTGTTGTTGTGACGGTAGCTATAGTAACTTTTTGGTAGTCACCTTGGTTACCATGGTAAATTTTTGTCTGCACTGTGAACAGACATGACCTGGGGTGAGAGAAATAGCAGTCCGTTGTGGAGAGTGTCTTCCACTCAGGTGCTAAACGGAAAAATCTATAGAGTTTCATCATCACGACCTGAATACCAATTGTACATTTGTCCTGTCCTGTTTGAATCAGGTTGATTGCACCTTGCCTTATTGTTAATGACACTTTTATGCAGGTGTGACCCCCAATTTGCGATCTGGCAGATTCACAAAGACCATTGATGATTGCGAAGTCCTCTTCTTCTCTCTTTGGAGACTCTTGTTTAATGAACTTGGCACTGGCTGAACATTAATTATGAAAAGGGGCTGATTGCTTCTATCTGCGCAGGTAGTTCAGATCTTTCAGCGCTACTTAGCACGCATTTCTGGCTTTTCCGTCATCGTTTGTGCATTTGATTATTTGATACTCTCTTAAAAAAATAAAAGTTCTTAAAGAGCTTTTAATCTCCATGGCACCTTTGCATTGCACAAAAGTTTCTTTAGATTGTTTAAATATTATTTGCACTGAAAAAGAAGACAGACAGCCAGGTTTTTTGGGGGTAACTAAAAAGCTTCTGCTATGGCATCACTGTCAAATTCCCCTACTGGAAGCTTTATTTTGAAGACTGTCTGATTTAATGCATTAAAATGTGGTTGATTGTGAATATATTGAGTGACTGAGTTATAATATTCATTCAAAAAGTGCATCGTACAATTAGCACAACCTAACCCACCTTCCCTGAGATGCATCTGCCAAAGAGCATGCAACAATAAAGCGTTTGTAGTTTCTCGTCGTTGCGCAAGCTTTATTCCAGGTTCGTTTTCAGCTTCTTCGGAAAGCACTAATTTGTTGCAGAACTGAAAACACAAGCAATTTGCTGTTCTCTTTCTGCTTTGTTACTCTACAACGGATTTGCCTGCTTAGCCGAATATCACAGAATACAAATTTTGCATTGCTCCAAAAAGTCTTTAATGTACTTTCATTAATGGCCTCCTTTCGCGCTTCGTTTTAAAAGACGCACTTCATTGTTCGCGACACGATTTTGTCGCAGATGCTAACTGGATGCTTGTTGATATATGGGTTGCAGACAGCCAGTGTAGCGCTCAAACCGAATCAAGGGCGCAAACAAACCTCACTGAGCTGAGAGGCAGCTACAGATGATTACTTGAGCAAACATTCCCGAGCTGCAGCCTCAGACACGTTGTGCTGTTTGGCAACGGCTGTGGGCTTCAGGAACGGACTTGGAGAGAGCGTTAGGGAGCATTTTTTAAACACAACACATTTTATTTTTATTGCACGGCAGGGATTGTAAGGTTTATCTGAGATACTTTGATCTTTGCAGTTTGACGGTGTTTTTTTTACAGTACAGTTCAATCTCAATTTACGGCATCTGCAATGTCGAATATCTCCAAAAATAATTCTGATCTTAAACCCCAAAACGACTTTTAAAATGGCAAGGACTACTTACGTTTTAATAGGAGAATTAATGTAAGTGCTTTTATGAAATAATAAGCTCCACATTTCTGCTTTGAAATCAGTTGGCCCCCGTTGACGCATTGTAAGTGCCTCGGTGTGACCCGATTTTCGCTCTTTGTTTTTGTTTTAATGCAAGGGATACATCTTTTTTTTTGTGAGAGTCAACATTATGCCACAATGCTTTTGGTTGAGCGTAACTTTGTTAAACTCAGAATATTGCTTAAAATGAATAGTCCATCCAAAAATGTCAAATACAAGTGATGAATTGAAGACAAATTTAGTATTACGTTTAAACGTCAAAACGGCTGATACAAACATCGCAATAATACTCAAGAAATACACACCTTTCCAATCCATTAGTTAATGTATCATGACGTCAAAAACTGCATGTTTGTGAGATACAAATCTTGTCAAAATACCAGGCCATAATCCATAGCAAAGCTTCTCCAATGCCTGTAGTCTAGAGACATATTTATGAACAATTGTGGAATTTTTTGCTTATAAACAGTTCTTTATGTGAGCATATTTCTCTCCTGATTCAGATGAACTAAATTTTTTTAGTAGAAAGCAATATTGTGGGCAGAAGACTTGTATTTCAGCCAGAAGCAACAGTTTCAGATGAAATATATGTATATGTGTTTGTATGTATATATATATATATATATATATATATATATATATATATATATATATATATATATATATATATATATATATATATATATATATATATATATCTAATGATGGATTTGTTTCTTACAAACACCAGCTTTTCGCTTCACAAAACATTCACAAAACACTGTGATGTCTTTATCATTTGCTTAAACTTTCAATCTGGCGGCACACATTCACCGCAGAGGATGTAATGTATTATTTCTCCCCACCTGTTCTGATGATGAAATAAACAAATGCTGACTGACCTAAAGTGCATACAGCAGGTTTTAACCTTTGATTGAACGGTTCCTTTAAGTACATTAATTTCAAGCGTTAACTCCGAACCTTACGATACAGTACTGACCACAAGGTTGTTCTAAACTTCGCCATGCCAGACTTTACACCGCATCTCTCTCTCTCTCTGTTGCATACAAGTGTTTTCCAGAATGAATGATTTATGTGGAAGAGGTACATGCCAGCTGTGGCTCTACCACCTGGTACAAACAGCCTGGAGGATGGCCTGCCTGATCTCCCTGTCATCCCCAACTTGATGAAAATGCAGCACGCTTCAGCACAGCAGCTCTTTAGCGCTGTAGTGGATTTTCCGCTGAAAGCCAAAGAGAAAGAACAACAGAATCACTTAGTCCCTCTTTCAATTGTGTAGTTACATTGTGTAGAGGAGCGAAGCGAAGCGAACAGATTCTCAGCTCATAACATTCTGTTTATCTGCTCTCATACCATTTGCATTTAGCTTTTATGCCAAGCACTGGGCCATGTGCGAAAACAAATCAAGAAAATAGCATTTCACGAAATTCATCAAATTCTGTGGCAGATGAAGCAGGAATAGGAATTGAATTTTTTTAGATCCCACCGTTGATTATGAAAAACACTGTTTTCTTTGAAGAAGAACAGAAACATGAAATTCTACAATATGGCATGTGAAATATAAAAAAATATATGAATTTTAGCAATCGGAAATTGATTTTATTGTGTTTCTGTAGATCATAGGTGGTTGTTACGCAGTAAACAAAACATAATGTCTTAATTAATTTTGTAGTATTTGGACTAAAGTAGTTAATTTATGATTAGCCACATTAATTAAATATATTGGTGGGGTCACGTGACAAACCATATCATAGATCAACATTATTCACATTGGGATGGAATATATATTTAATATTTTTAGTAGTTATGTCATCATATTTACTGGTAATTATAACAACTCCAACACCAAGACAGATTCCTATCATATATAAACTTGGCAAATAAATGTCAGTCCAATTGTTCAGCAGGTTTGTTGGCTCGCCTTATGAATTCTCACCATTGTGTATTCATTGTTTCATATTTCCGGTTCATCTGCGCTGAATTCAAGCCCGTGAACACAATGGAGAGAATTTGCCTAGCTAGTCCAGAAATTATTCATGACATCAACACCTGTCTCTTTAAATATGGCTGCATCAATTAGCAGCAGTAATTTTTAACATCTAGGCCGATTTGTTTGCTTATCAGCAACACCTTTCCAAAATAACATGTTTTTTGAACTTTTAAAGAAACTGAGATGAATAAACTGAACAAACCGAAACTCGTACAGTTCGCTCATTAAAAAAAATGCCTCGTTGCCACAAACACAAGTGCCAGCAGAAAAGCTGCAGGTCTCGTTGGAACTTATTTAAGAAGTTGAGATGTGATGGTAATGACAAGCAGCCTAGTGCTAGTCTTTATTCAGATTTGACATATGAATATTTATGCAGCCGATATTATTATTCAGGTTAATGTAAAATTGTGCTATAGAAATCTACAGGTGCATGGAAATGTACATTATATTAAATTCTAAAGAACGGCCTATTTATGAACATTACCTAACCGCTGTGTAGGAATGTATGTTATGGAAAGGATTGATGGCAGCGTGATATGAAAAGAGTCAAACGGATGACACCGTCTCCGAGGACTGCGTTTGCTTCTTTGAGAAGCTGTGATTTCTCATTTCCTCTCATCCTCCGCTCCCTATGAGTCTCCTCTAATAAGCAGCGGGTCGGGGTTAATTACCTCGACAGAAAGGCGTGGAAACACAGCCGAGACGTTGTACCAGGCACCCCTCGGAAGAGACTCGAACTTTTTCGAGTTGCCCTCAGCTGCCCTTTTGACTGACAGATGGCCGTGCGAGTGAAGAGCCTCGGCAGGGCTGATTTATGGCCGCGCTGGAGGGTTTATCCTGTGATAATCACAATGAGCTCTGTTAAACAAAGACACCGCAAAGCCTCTGATCCAGAAAGACAGGCTATTAATCAGTACAGCTCACACTCCGCACGTAGGTGCTTGAATTTATAGTGCTTTAACTTGCTTGGCATTTGAAAAAAAACGAGTAAATTAGGCAGTAACTGGGTTTTATACCGTGATCTCTCAGTGTGTTTTGTATAAGTCGATGTCCTGTAACTTAGCATGATGAAGTACCGCAGTCTTGTTCAATCTAATAAGGTGTCACTGTGTCCCGGACACCCTGATCCGGGAGCCCCTTGGTCACTGTGCAGTGTTTGTTTGGTGGACTCAGCATTTGAAAACATTCCTTTGGCCCTACACGGTTCCCCCCTTGGACCTGGTGCCCTTGGACGCATGTCCAAATGCCCATACGGTAACTCTGTCCTTGTCAAATGAATCTGTATCAGAGGCAAAATATTCAAAACCTCAATTTCTTCTTAAAATATCCCCAAGGAGCATTAGATTTTTCATTTATATGATTCAGGATCTTAATGAAAATCTATAACATGCCTTGGTTACAATTTCTCAAAGGTAGTGCAAAAACACCTTCTTTACCCAGGCAAAATCAGCTCTGCTTTCATCAAGCCATTCTAGTCCATGCTGCTTTAAATGCTAATGAGCTCTTGCTGACTCCGCCCCTCTCTTTTATGATAATAAAACTTTAGCTATTGTGGGAGGGGCCTGTGCAGAACTACATTGTTACGATTTAATCTGACAAAATAATATGTGCATTACTAATTAATAAAACCTGAAGGCAAAACCAACTTTTTTTCATGCAATGGCCAATTTATAGAATTTAGACCCTTTTGCTGTAATAACTTCATTCATTCTCAGACTATTAAATCTCAGATTATATATATATATATATATATATATATATATATATATATATATATATATATATATATATTAATTTTATTATTATTATTATTTTTATTATTTTATTATTTGTTTTATCATTATTATTATTATTATTATTATTATTATTATTATTTTTATTTTATTTATTTATTTTTTTTTTTTACTAAATATTTTAAACATTTTTTTTCCAGAACATGAACCATACACTATTTATATTCTGAAGGTTTTTAACAGAGGGGTTTGCAATTATTTAATTTGCCTGGTACTGATATTTTATACTGAATTCCCGAGAATATGCAACAATGCATTTCGTTTTGTCCGTTGACAGCATTTTCGGATTGCGAAATGGTAAAAAGACATCTAAAATCTTTCATATGTCAGAATTTTTAACTTTGAACTTGATTTCCGTTCTCAGGATATATGCAAATTAGTACATATTTAATTAGATAGCGCCTCATTTGCGTATTTCAACATTTCAGAAAACTTGTAGCACAATACAATTACTTTAATTTGCTGCGATGAATCATCTAGGGAAAGTATGCTGCTCTATTAGTTTAAAAAAACGTGTTTTTCTCTAATATTTACTTCTGTAAGCTATAAATTGTAAACTGTGCATTTATTTTGCGCGATATGTGCTCTGCAGTATACGAACGATAAAGAAAAATAACAAAAGCCAGCATACTGTACATTTAATGTAATCAGAAGCCTCTCTTGGGTGTAATTGTGTGTTAGAGTGACACATTAAGACTACATGAATGCAACTGTTTGCTTCATTTCCTCTGCAAGTGTTCATCGCCTCGAACTTAGCAGCAAAAATCAAACCAACCATTTCATCCAGCTGATCTGTTACCCTTTTAAAACAGGTCATTCAGAGGTATAAGCCTTAAATGGATCATAACTACAGCAGCAATGCTGTTCGGTTTTGATTGTATTGTGCAAGACAAATGCTTTTAGACTGCCTGCTTGTCTTCTTGATTGAGCTCTAGAAAAACACACTACAGTATATTCCTTCTCCTCATTCTAAGGGCACACTCTAATGCACAATGAAGGTTATGCTACAGTATTTCGAAAGCTTTCATGCTGAGATGATTTGAATCGTTTCGAATTAAAGCAGCACAAAGCAAATACCTGCTTGTTTTGTGCAGCGCATGTGATTTTTTCGGAATAAACAATTAGGCGTAACCGCAAAAAATACGAAGGGGTAAACATACCTCGACGCAAACAAAAATAAAAATCTGCATTAATTATAGCGCTCTAAAGCGATTGGATTTGCATGTCTGTTCAACCCAGATTTAACACAGTCGTGCGGACTAAAAAAAAATCTGGTTCATTAAATATTTATCCACGTGCAAAGACGGTATGCTTGGAAAGCTTAAAGAGAGTCAAAACATGCTATCACCGAAGTCAACCGTATTTTGCAATGTCGACTGCATCTCTAATAGAGAAAGTAACCTGCTGATATCAGGGTCCGCCACACTGCGAAAAAAATGCACAAGTGCAAATTTTCTTATTTAGGAATTTGTATCCGAACTCCCAAAGGAGAAGAAGGAACAGTTGGCACGCTGGTGCAAATTGAGGTCATGTTTCACTATATAGCACAGTCACCGCCTGCCTTTGAGACCGCTTTGAGGAAACACATCATAACTATAAATATTTTGCTTGTCATAGCACTGGGACAGACGACAAAAGTTGGTTTATCAGAATCAAGCAGGCATTTTTTGAGTTCACTTGTCTCCTTAGAAGGAAGGTCACTGCAGATCGATAAAGAGCTGTTATCAGTGAGGTCTGCACTCTAAATATATATATATATATATATATATATATATATATATATATATATATATATATATATATATATATATTTTTTTTTTTTTTTTTTTTAATTTAAGCATAAAATGAAAAGGAAAAAAGCAAGTCTCAGCTAACAGTCTTCTTTGGTGTAAACAAAATACTTTTATTCAGTAAGGATACAGGTTAAAACAGACTTGATAATGTCTCAAAAAGATTTATATTTCAAATTTTGAACTTCCGTTCATCAGAGAATTTTGAGTTTCCACAAAACTGCAGAAAGAAATGCTGTAGAAGCATTGTTCAATCTTAGTTTGTTGACTAATGTAGTTAACTAATGAACCTTTTTTACCAGTGTAAAGTGTTACCAGTTATCAATAAATGAGTACCAATAAGAAAAGCAATAGGCACAGCAATAGACTGCATTTTAAAGCATATTAAAATAGAAAACAGTAATATGTAATATTATTTACAATTATTTAATCTAATGAATGTAACAGTTGTATATTTTTTTAACATAAAAAATGTCAGCTGCAGCAGGCTGGTAGTTATAGTTAATGTTATATAGTTAATATTATATATTATACAGTTATATGTCATATTTTACTGTAGTTGCTGTTTTATTAAATCTAGCAGCTGTGCGTAATCGTGACTTTATCAGGGCTTAGGGGTGTTGTTAGGCATGACACACAGAGCCTAAAACCACCTTAACCTAGAAAAATGATGGCAAGGCTTGGCCTTGAATGGCTCATTTCTTTATTTTGTAAGTACATAAAGAAATGTATTAATTTCCAGCTCCATTATACACCTTTTTATCATTTTGCTTTACATTCCTGTCAATACATTTTAGTCCTAAATTAGTCTTCTGGGATCGTCAAAACAAGCAAAAGGAGATCAGCAGGGAACATGTTTTCCATGTTTTCCGTTTCTTATTTTAGCAAGAAAGAATAAGAGAAGAGGAGCAGCAGATGCCTGTGATTCAGACAGCCACAGACTCGCTTTCTGTTCTCGCCACTCTTGAATTTGTGATTCTAATTAGAAGCAATGGGATGTAATTAGTCATTAATTAAGACAGAGCCAAGCGGAGCGCGGTATCTCTGAGTAAGCACAGCTAAAGGAAGTCAGTCACTCTCTGAACTTAAGAGACATACGCTTGGAAAGAGCTCACTGTCTTTTGCGCGGACTCGTGCAGCGCTATTCACCGCTGTGCAGCTGGAAGGGAAGAAATGCGCTTGATACAGATATGCTTGATTATCGGCTTGTCCCATCTTTTTATTTTTAGCTAGGGATTTATAGATAAAAAAAACTGATTAACTCTTATCTTTATGCCACCTAAATGCATTTTTTATCTCCTGCGCTTTAAGATGTGTTATCATGTTGCTTAAATAATACTGAAGAATCAGTCATTCGTTATTCTATCTATCTATCTATCTATCTATCTATCTATCTATCTATCTATCTATCTATCTATCTATCTATCTATCTATCTAACTATCTATGTTTGTTCTACCAATGATCTGTCATGTTATGTAATTATAGTATATATACATATATATGTAATATTCTATTCGCCTCTCATTCTGTTTATTATTCTATTTATCTCTCATTTTGTGTTTTAAAGACTCCCTGCAGAGCACCGATTTTAATTTTTGCTCAAAAGTTTTTATTTACAACATATTCTCGCTGTGTTGAGTTAATGTAGCCAATCGCAGACATATCTATTGATTTCATGAATCAAATTTATTTCATCAGATTTATTTAAATTAGTCAGAATCCTCATATTGATTTGTTTTGTTCAGTGCTGAGTTTAACACTTTAATATAGGAACCGATTTTCAGCTAGTTGCTCATTAGCATGCCTGTTATTAACATATTACCTCTTTATTAATACTCATAAAGTACATTTTCACATACCGTATTTTACATGCCTGATCCTACCCAGCACCTAACAGCTATCTTACTAAATATTAATAAGCGACAAAATAGTATGTTATTGAGGCAAAAGTAATGGTTTGTTAATAGCGATAATTGGACTACTTAAAATAAAATAAAGTTCTGCACACATGCGAATCCCCTCATAGTAACAAACAAGGTGAGGACACAATTTAAGTAAGGGATTAACTGTGCAGTGCAGATCTTCAATGTTTATAAGGGAATGAGATCACGATGAACCTAGATGAGTGACAGCTTTTCAGTGATTATAAGGAGAGCGTGCTTTGTACGCTTTTTAAGCTATAATCCATTCAGAATTTGAATGCATTCACTCATGGATTCATTCTTTCAGCTGCAATAAACAACATTAATCCAAGATTGTCACCGCCATTGTGTAGCATTTACTACAGCATTTACTTCTGCTGACTGGGTGAAAGTGGAGCAGGACCGAGCTGGTGTGATTGAGTAGAGGCGGAGACTCATTTGCATATTCATAGATTCACAAATACCGAATGAGTTAAGGGTGTAGAGTTACATTCAAGCCATTTTAATTCGTGAACAAATCATTTTCATGGGAAGAAATTGAAATAAGGGATACGATTATCGACTGCAGGTGGAATTAAATAGGTTTTTCACGTTCACGATTCATAGACTGATATTCAGACCAATTGCTTTCCTTGTTCAAAGTGCTGTTTTTCACAGGTGCATCTCAATAATTTTGAACGCCGGGGAAAAGTTAATTTATTTCAGTAATTCAACTCAAATTGTGAAACTCGTGTATTAAATTAATCCAACGCACACAGACTGAAGTCAGACTGAAATCCAATGCACACAGACTTAAACTCCTTCAGTCTGTGTGCATTGAATTTATTTAATACACGAGTTTCGCGATTTGAGTTGAATTACTGAAATAAATGAACTTTTCCACAACATTCTAAATTAATGAGACCTGCACCTGTATTCATGACACATTAGCATTCCATTTGTAAGACTTTCTTTCTTCCGTGTCAAACATGATGACTGGTCGCATTTCGTGGGGATCTGGGAAGCCCCAAAATGACAACAAATGCACCATGCCTTTTGTATGTATTGCAACTTTGTTGTTTACAGGAATCCTTGCACTATCCCTTTCAAGCAAGTCTTTTATTTATAGCTTTTGTGCTTTAACATTTACAATATATCAGACGGATTCCTCAGAGGCATGTCACTTTATGGCTGTTAGGCTGCTTGTTCCTTTAAATGAAAGTGAAGAGCAGTGCTGTCTTGTGACTCAACAGGAAAGATTATGAAAGCTGCAAATAGGCGTGATGATCACCCACAGGTTTACACTGTTTGATGACAATTGAACTGCTTGTTTTGAAATTACGGTGAAGGCGTTGAACATCCTGGAGCATGAAATGTACTCACGTATTCATTTCCAGAAGCCCACAGTACAGGATTTTATGTCTTTTTCCGTGCCGTTTCATTTAGTTCACGAAACAATAGAAGAATACTACGTTCAATTAAATGCATACAAATAGTCTTCATTTAACTTCAATTTGCTCCTATTTAGAATCTGCTGAATTATGTTTGCGGATGAAAACAGTTCCTCTCTGAGTAAAGACTGGACAAACATCTGCACCTCTTAATGCCTTTCTAAATCTTGAAGGTTTCAGTCAAGCGTCAAAAATGGCAAATAACCATTTTAAGCATGGGGATGTTTATCTACAGAGAATACAATATAATCACTTGAGATGTCTTATCAGGTTTTCCGCAAGGTGTATTCACCGAACACAATGATGCCAATCTCTCTCAGCATCTCTGTCTTGAGTCCAAGTGGGAATTGCTTCATAGAATGTCTTCCAACCTCATTACAGCCGTTTGTGATTAGATATCTAGGATGGTGTTGGCGCTTCAGGGTTAAATGTGCTTTAGTGATTTCGGCTTGAGGAGCATTTGTGCGTTTTAAATAAAAACTCCTTTCTGTCGAGTATTGATACATGACTGCAAAAAAAAAAAAAAAAAAGCAATCAAATAAATAATAATCTAAATAATCTAATAGTAACTTGTTTTTAATCACTATAGCCTGCCATGTGAAGGATTTTTTAATACGCCTACACTGCATAAAATGTTTTTTTTTTTTTTTTGCTCTCTTTAACAGCAGGCACAGAAATGAAGCAGATGAAAACATGAGAAGCACATAATACTCCAAGCCAAAAAATGAACCGGAATAGAACTTTTTATTGTTGACACATCTAAAGAAATCTTTTTACAGCTAAACTAATTGTTACATTAATGTCATATTTTAAAATACTGCACTTGTGTGTTCTACAGATGCTTCTTTTTGTCTTTGGTTTTGAAGCGATTTTCATATGAGAGCGTTCTGTTGTCCAGCACTGCAGAGCATCTGTCCATCCGGTCCAACCTGGACACCCTAACACGGATGATGGCTTTGCATGAAATGTTATCAAAAAAGCAATTATTTAATACGTTTATAAGTGCCAAACTATTTAGAGAGGAGCTGATAAACAGCCTTTTGAAGCTACAACGTTTCACTTTAGTTGCATCAGTTCCACTTGGATTGCAAGCGTGTTTGCATAATCACATTTATAAGTGTGAAATATTGCACGATTGTTACTGAGTCTTTCTGAAACTATTTGCTGAGAGCTGCTGAAAATACAACTCATGCCGCTCAGATTTAATTTGAACAGATTTGTGTTTTATGTCTATTTTGTATTGTGAACGTGCTTGAAATAATGGTTTACTGTTAGCTCTATCCATGTTGGTCGGTTTCCGTTTTCCATTTCTGATGCTTTCTAGTGTTTAGTCGAAAAATTTAGCAACCTTAGGTCTTAGTACTGCTGAAGCTCATCCTAGCCACAGGCTTCAGATTTGTCTCTAAACATAACAGCATCTGTAGTGGCAGGAATCCAAAGTGACCCATCAATTCCCCTAAGCCTCTTTGACTGACACAGGTCAGATATGTGTTGAATAGGGGTTGAGATTTAAACAAGCTCTTTTCTATAATGCGCTGAAAAAGCTGAGGGCGGTGAATGGCACAGCGGCACTTTTGCAGAAAATACAATTCTGACCAATTCTGGCTCTGCCCCAAAACTTTAGTGAGCTGCCTATCTAGGATACCTTTTAGACATCATAGCAATGTTCCTGAAATGAAGGCTATTTCAAGTTAAAACCAGCCTATGTTTCAAAGTTGATTTATTGCTTCTAGCCAAGTCAGTCTTCTGATATTGTGGATAGTTTGTGTTTAGCTGGTTACCTGTTTGATTTTGATTGAAGTGGTGTGTTTACTGTACAGTAATGTACTGTAACTTGGCAGTGAACTACCATAGTGCGATGCATCATTGGAGAAACTAACCAACTAGTCACGACAGTTTCCTTAAACTTAGTAAAATGGTTGCACCGCCATCATTTGAACCAAATTGATTAATGTTATTAATGACGTCATAGTCAGGTGGTAGAGTAATAACTTCTACTAATTCATTGATTCCAGATCTCAAAAGATGCTGCTGTAATGAACATTTGATGCATGCTTTACAATCTTTTCCTTCTGTCTTTTTCTTTAACATTGCAAATACCGAATTACTTAAACAGTATTTTCTTGTTAGTATGACATGGAGACTTGCACAATAAGAAAGCAAACCTGGTGTATACTATCTTTTACTATGTTCAAATATATATGCACTTGAATCCATGTGTATTTTATACGATATTTATAACAATCAGTGCCGTTTTTAAGAGTGTGAATAAATAAAGAAGCGCTACAGAAAGAACCAGCAATAAATCAAACATCAGATGAAACAAAATGTCAGGGAACACTAACTTTCAAAACCTGCAAAGATCAGACTGAGCCTTGGACTAAGTTATATTCAACAGTCTGAAAATATGTTTATCTTGGTCCTTTTATTTGCGTATAGTAAATAGTATGGGTCACACGTTATTTTGATAGTCCACTTTAGACATTCTACAAACAATAAGTTACTTTTTGTAAGTTATAATTTTGTATAAGTAACTATATGTCAACTAATTCTCATTAATTTGCAACTACATGTCTACTAACTCTAGTAGAGTAGTAGAGTAGAGTAGTTAGTGGTATAAGTTGACATAAACTTCCAAAGTTTCTCATAGTCAGTATGTTGTGGACCCATCAAAATAAAGACTTAGAAGATATTAAGAAGACATACTGTAATGACTAGTTGACATATAGTTGCATAGTTACTTACTGTAGAATGTCTAAAATGGACTAATAAAGTGTTACCACAGTATGATCTAAAATAGCAGATCTATAAGTAAGATATACGTTGAAACCAAATACTTACTTTTAAAACTATAATCTAGCATTTTCTCTAAAAAGTAACTTAGCAGTGCGAAATAAATCTTGGGATTGTCCTTCATGGTTAGATATTTGATTTATATTTTGGTCCACGTTTGAAGGAAATAGCACTCTTATAAGTATTATGCTTGTATTGCATTGTTAGAGTAGCAACGTTTGCTAAAGGCAGACTAGCTGAAAGTCGATTTACTAATGAACATCATGTGAGTGTGTTGTGGAGAGCATTTCAGATTAGTCTCTAATGGGGTTTTATTTTGTCTGAACAACGCTATGGTAAGCAGCTGCCTATGTAGACAGTGGATAGCACAAGCTTGCTCGTTTTTCTACAGTTTTGGAACACAGCCCAAATGTGTTTATGCAGCACAACATCTTGTAGGCAAACCGATACACCCACAACATCACAGTCTTTAACTTTTCTTACAATGCCCTCTGTTTTCTTTCTTCTTTCTCTTTGCGTTTGCATAGCCAGTAGCAGTACTTTATGCTTTGAATCGTATTTGACTCAAAAAGGTCACTGCAGTAGAAGGCAGGCAGCAGCAGGTCCGTGTGGAATCAGCGCCTCCAACAACCCTCTCTGCCCTTAGAATGCAAATCTAAACATAAAAATAAACATCATTTCATGTTTTCTATTGCTCTGACTGGAGTTCATTAGGTATTCACCCAAAAGATGCTTAAATGCTGTTTGTTTTTGCACCTCCGCACCTCCGCTGAAACACCGAGGCCTCTAAAATAAACAGTTTTAGCATTGGGGATCCTATCAGCGCTTGTGCTTCTGTTCAGGAAATTGGCCTCATTTTTTTTGTGCTAGCAAATTTGAAGAAACAGCTGACATATTCTTACAGAGAGGGGTGACATCTGTGATATATCTTTCATGCTTAATTACGTCTGAACTCAGATGCCACCACCTCTATTCTTCAACAAAGCAATGAATCACCAACGTACCTCGCACAAAACTCCGCCTCGTAGCTGTAGCGTTTGTTTTTTCATTTATTTCCTGGGGTTTCATGAATATAATTGCAATTACTGAACAACTACGACATGATATAACTAGTATGGGATCTGACATGCTTAATGTGATCTACCCAAGTATGACATGCTTCTGGAAAAACCTTGTCCTTGTTTTTTGAAGTCTCGTCTTTCAGGCTTTGGATTCAAATTTAGGATTATTGGTTGACTGAAAAGAGTTTTTAAAGGCAAATGGCACAAAATTACCAATAAAATAACAATACAGAGAGAGTAATTAAAGGGATAAAATATTAATATTAAAGGGGTCATATGATCATGTGGTCATATGATGTAAAAAGAACATTGTTTTGTGTATTTGGTGTAATGCAATGTGTTCATGCGGCTCAAAAAACACATTATTTTCTATATCCTCTAAGCATCTTCTTCCTGAAACGGGTCGATTTATACAAAGCTCATGGTTCTAAAAAAGCGAGGTGTGCTCTGATTGGCCAGCTATGTTGTTATAGGCTGAATACTGCAAGCGTGTGATGGAAATGATACACCCCTTACCATAATGTGATGCCATGTCCTGGTCCTATGACACCAAAACAATAAAATCTATTACAAATGTCTGCATTCGTGATCGGAGAAACGACAAACAACAAGCACTACACTACACATTTGAATAGTCAGTAGCCGGTTCTTTTAATAAGAAAACGTAACTTAGTTAAAATATTTATTTAAATGGTCCTTCCAAAGTTGAAATTGTTCCACTTTATACCTTCTGTGTACAGTCAGCATAGGCAGCTCTGTCAGGACCAATGCGCTGAACACACTCTAATACACTGTGTGCACAATTATTACGGAAGTTGTATTTTTGAGGATACATTTTGTTATTGTACAACTACAGTGCTCTTGGTCAATGTTAACAAAACCATTTAAGTAGTAAAAGTGAAATTTTAACTTTCTTAAGAGAATACCTACATGTACACCATTATTAGGCAACTATAAGTATGCAGAACTCCATATACAAATTAACATGAACAATTTCAAAAAGAAAACCTTAGGGACCAATATAGCCACCCTTCTTTTCGATAAGTCACAAGCCAAGTCAGAATCTACTTTTTGTGCAGCCACAGCCTCCCAGAAACTGTTCAGAAAGGTGTACTGTTTACCTTCACCGTAAATTTCCTGCTTAAGAGGGGTCCAAAAGTTCTCAATAGGGTTTAAGTCAGGTGGAGAAGGGTCATTAGTTTTCCATCTTTAAGACCTTTATTGGCCAGCCACGCAGTGAAGTACTTGTCTTGTATAAAAAACAAAGTCTTCTTGAAAGATACAGACTTTTTCCTATACAGATACAGAAATTGTCTTCTAAAAATTGGCAGTAGGTCTGAGAGTTAATTTTGAGTCCATTTTCAACCCGAAAAGTCCAACTAACTCATCTTTAATAATATCTGGCCATACCAGTACCCCACTTCCACCTTGCTGGCGTTTGAGTCGAACTGCAGCTCTGTGTCCGTCACTGATCCAACCATGGGCCCATAAATCTGGTCCGTCTAGAGACACTCTCATCTTATCAGTCTACAAAACCTTTGAACAATCTGTCTTCAGATATTTCTTGGCCCATTCTTGATGTTTTAACTTATGTGTCTTGTTCAGAGGTGGTCGGGTTTCAGTCTTTCTTACCTTGACCATGTCTCTGAGAACTGAACACCTCTTCTTGACACTCCAGGTAGGTTGCAGTTGTGGAATATGGCAGCACTGGAGGATAATGGGTTTCTGGTAGCTTCATGTTTGATTCTTCTCAAATCTTTGGCGGTTAATTTGAGTTTTTCTTTTCAACACGTTTCTTGTGACCCTGTTGACTTTGTTTGCCACAAAACATTTGATGATACTGTGATCACGCCCCAATTTGATATTGAAAAAAAGGTCAATATCATGAACCTATGCATGTCTGCTTTGCTGTTTTATTCATGTTGGAGACAGTTTTCTGCTCCATCAAAGCTTTGACTTGATAAACCTTAATGTGCTACATTTAAAAAATATACTTTGATAGAAAATCTCAAATATCAGCCAATGTATCAGCCTCACCAATATATGAGTTGACCATTTTGTACACTCATGGTTAGGCTATTATTCAATAGGATCATTGTCTCAGGAATAACAAATGATGTTGATATAGGAACATGTCCTACTTGGCTAAATCAAATTGTGCACATAGCAGATCTCATAGCAGAGCAAAAACAAGCTGGTAATAATATTAACGGAAGGACTTGCTTAAATGAATAGCTCTAGGACATGCAGCACATTATTTTTCAAAGTACTAAAAGGATCCTCTCAGGATTTCTTTCATAGAAACACAATGCATTGAATCTGTGAGGCAAGAGTGTGTGAGAAAGCAGAGCTTTGTAGGTGTGCAGTCACCAAGCAGGTTTTTTTTTTCCAACCTGGCAGTGCCTGGAAAGCGGTAGGATTATGGCTGTGTTACATGGTTTGGTGGCTCTGCATTGGTGGAGTAGCAGGACCGGATCTGGGCTGCTTTGAAAACAGTGTAAATGTTTCCTGTCAGTTCTCTGCTGTCCTCTGAACAAAGCCCAACAATAACAATTACATAACAAAAAATTTTGTTCTACCAGTTCAACACATTCTCACTTTCAGCTCACATACTGAAGCTTGGTCAGGACTTTTGAGGTCACTTATCGGTACCCCATAATTTTTTTAACATGCAGGTCCTCCATTGGTACTGCCGAATTTATTGATTTATTTATTATACATTATTTATTTATAAGCACGTAACCTAACCCCTTTATCTAAACTTACCATTTGCCATTGTATAAATTTATATAAAGTTATTTACTTACCAATTCATGCAACCCATTCAATTAAGACAAACAACTGAAAACTACAGGGAATCTGCACTTTGAAAAGTGATGCTAAAGTGATACCGTGAGTGTCAACGAGTTGGGAATGAAAACACGTCGACCAAATAACAAAGAGTAAACAACAAAAAACTACTTTCTTTTCAGAAGAAACCAAAACAGATAACGTCTTTGCCTACTCTTATTTCAAAATTTGCAAGTGTATAACTTCTTTAATCAGCAGAAAATTACCAAGCATATCTTTAGATATATTTAGTCCCCGTCCAGTTGGCCATTGCTATACTGATACACTGCCAATCCACTTTCTCAATATGTCAATTGCAGTTTGTCAAATCTAAGTCACTTAGTTTTTTTTTCTTTTTCTGCAGAATCCAGCATTTTAAACCTTATAGAGAATGACTCTTCTGTTTCTTTGCCATGATTCCTTCCACCAAGAGGAAAAGACTGAATATTAGTAGTATATTTCTTTCAGTCTAGCGTAGTCTGGCGTTTTTCATTCATCTTCTCCACACCCGCCTTAGTGCTCTATAGTGCTGATAGACAACTTGTCTGATATGCCATCAGCACTATCAGCATTTGTGATGTACTGGAAGAAAAACTTCATGTGTCTGTGAAACTGTCAAAAAGTGCTGTAAGAACTTTTTAAGCTAGTCAGAAAATGCTTGGCAGATTGATAAGAAGCTGTTTATCGAACACTTTGAGAGCTGAATTGTGTCATGTTTGTATTTTCTGTGATCTTGCACTCATAACCGAACCAAAATATCAAAACAGTCCCTTGTGAATTGCATTTAGCCCTTTGTTTTAGGGTATGTTTGTAGCATTCAAGTTTCAATACATTGGTACCTTACTCACCCTCATGCTGTTCCAAACCTGTAAGATTTTCAGTTTGTCTTTAATATTTGTCTTTAAAATCTAAATCTAATAGAAATCAAATATGGTAGATGTAAACTCAACATCAGAAGCTTAAACATTAAAAGCTTTAATCATATAACAAGTAAGCATGTTTGAGCATGTTTGCCATGTTGGATATGCTTTATGTATGTGCATTGCTCAATGTTTATTTTTGAAACCAAGCCGAAATTAAATCTTCTCATCATATAAACCAATTCTGTCTGGTCAGAGGAGTTTTCCTCTATATTTGAAGAGATTTGGAGAAATTTAGCATCACTCGCTCACCAATGGATCCTCTGCAGTGAATGGGTGCCGTCAGAATGAGAGTCTAAAAAGCTGATATGAGCATCCCAATACTCTACAAGTAATCCACACCACTTTACTCCATCAACTGAAATCATGTGAAGTCAAAGGCTGTTTATAAGAAATATATTCATCATTAAGTAGGTTTAGGGGTAGGTTCAGGGTTAGTACCTAGTTATTACCTAGTAATTGTAATTACTATAATAAGTACAGAGTGTGTAAATGAGTAACAGGACAGTAAATTAATGTGCTACTCAAATTAGTCTTGTCTAAATCAGGAGACAAATATGCACAAACACTGCAAGCAAAAAATGTTCTAAACAAATATGTCATTAAAGTTTGATGTGAGAGTACAGCAGAAGATGGACTGCTGTGCACTCGGATTAAGGATTAATGTACATTAAGGATGGATTTATTTGTTTATTTTTATCGAAAAGGCACACCTTTTCACTTCACAAGACATGAATTTATAGAGTCATGTGGATTGCTGGTGAATTATTGTGATGATTTAACTGTTAATCAGGACTCTAATTCTGATGGCACCCATTCACTGCAGAGGAGCCATTGGTGATCAAGTGATGCAATGCTAAACTACTCCAAATCTGTTCAGAAAAAGACACAAACTCATCTACATCTTGGATGGCCTGAGGTTGAGTATATTTTCAGCCAGTTTTAATTTTTGGCTGAACTATTCCTTTTATCTTAAATTTATCTCACCCACTTCTTTTTGCCAAGATGCATGCTGCAGTTTGCTGCCGCTAAATCTGTGGGCCGTGTAATGGTGGCAATTCGGTGTGTGTGTGTGGACAACGCCAGACCTCTCAAGCAAGAAAAAGCATATGAGGTTCTGCCACATCGAGCATGCTCAGTGAGGTCTGCATTAAGCTTCAGTAATGCCCATCCTTAACAACTATTCAGCCCACCGTCACCGGCCAGCGAGTTAATGGCCTCTCAGTGCAGATACCGGACTCATTGAGGAAAGCAGGAGGCTTCATCTGGGAAAATGGAAGTGCTCATGGGCCCTCCCAGGGGAGCATCCACAGCCACCCAAGCGTTTCCTC
Source organism: Puntigrus tetrazona (assembly GCF_018831695.1). NCBI lineage: Eukaryota > Metazoa > Chordata > Actinopteri > Cypriniformes > Cyprinidae > Puntigrus > Puntigrus tetrazona. Next base: position 36,956,279 of record NC_056705.1, on the reverse strand, counting down.
CAAGCTCAATGTGACATTGGGAGGGAGGAAAGCTCATTTAGAGGGTTAAGATTTCCCACTCCCTTCAAGATCCATTCGGTAGACTTAGACAGCCTTTCAGGGCTCAAGCCGAGGAATTAGATTTACTCGATTGCAAACTTCTTACCTGTTCAAGGTTATTTAGGAGGGCCCTTTGTTCCCGTACTTTTGAAAAAGGAAGCTTAAAGATTAAACTTGAGTGGATTTGTCATTCTTGTGGTAAATACAGTTAATCAGCACAATTGATCTGTATAAAATGGCTTTCTAAGTAGCGTCAATATTCAATTCTAAGAACAAAATAAAGCAAAACCCTTCTGTAGAAAATGAAATAAATTTGCTCTTTCTATAGAAGCAGGTTCACAAGTAAGACACACCTTCTTCTCTGCTGACCAATAGATCCTTTGCAGTGAATGGGTGCCATCAGAACAAGACACCAAAGAGCTGATAAAAACATCACAATAATCCATCACAAAGTAATCCACACGCCTCCTGTCTATCAATTCAAAGCTTGCGAAGTGAAAATCCTCCATTATAAACTTCATACTGGTTATAAATATGTGACCCTGGAGCACAAAACCAATTAAATGTAGCACGGGTTTATTTTTAGCAATAGCCAAACATGCATTCAATCGGTAATCATTATAATTTTTCTTTTATGCCAAAAATCATTAGGATATTAAGTAAAAATCATGTTCCATGAAGATATTTCATAAATGACCTATCGTAAATATATCGAAACTTAATATGCATTGCTAATATGATTTTCTTAATATTTAGATTCTTTCAAATACTTGTGTCTCAAACAAATATTGTTCTCTCCTAATAAATCATACATCAGTGGAAAGTTTATTTATTATGTATACAACTCAATTTAATAAAATGTACCCTTATGTCAGATTTTGTGGTCCAGGGTCACATATAAGTCCTCTAACCATTATCTTATCTAAATCAGAAGTGAAATATGCATGGGCTAAGATTTCCGTCTCGCTTCAAGATCCATTTGTTAGATTTAGACAGCTTTTAGTGCTCAAGCTGAGGACTTTTTCAAGGTCATTTTAGAGGGCCCTCTGTTCCTGTGCTTTTGGAGAAAAGATTAAACTGTACAATTTTTCATTCTCGTGGTTAATCAGTTCAATTCATCCATATAAAACCGCTTTCCAAGTGGTGTCAGTGCTTTATTCTGAGGAAAAAATAAACAAAACTCTTCTGTAGAATGTGACGGGTCAGCTGCCTCTCCCCTTATTATCATCATAACCCTGTCCTATAATCGCCGCCCTCCACCAGGCACACCTGAAGTGAATCGACCCTTGTCACCGTCGCTGTTAAATGCCAAGTGCACCTCTCCTCAAGAGACCGGTCTCTTCCCTAGTGCATTCATGCTGGTGTCCTCGTGGGTCCAGGAAGAGTTTGTTGAGGGAGTCCCCACGCCGGACGATGAATGCATCCGTTTACGGTTGACGGGCCAGGATGCCTGGCTGATTATCCCCTCGAGGGCTGTTTGGGCCAAGGGACGAAGCCGCCGCCCCTCACACCCCTGACTCCGCCCCTTACCCGGACCCTTCCCTCTGGAACACTGCCCAACCTTCACTACCCCTGCAGCACGACAAGGACACCAGACACCTTTTTTCCCCTTGGACACTTATTTTATTAATAAAAAAAGCCTCTCCGAGGTCTGATGCCACACCCACTGTGTCTGTCGTTTGCTCCTCCCATCACAATAAAGAAATTGTGGTTCGAAAGTACGACACGCCATCTCCTCTGTCTCATTCATTGCATTTGAGGTGATTCATGGCCATGGGCGCATTGCACAGTGAGAGGCTTATTTCATATATGTGACGCTCGCATCTTGAGCTGCGACTGACCTGCAGAATTTCTCCAGCTCTCTGCCTCATAAAGGTTGAAACGGTCTCTGCTCGTGAATTATTTATGGGAAGCAGTACCAGTTGAAATAACTGCTCAGTGATGAGCGTTCACATTCATGGCCCTGCTTTCCACATCTATCAAGATTCTCCACTTCTGAAGGACACTGCATGTCCGCATACAGTACAACAGGTTTACGCTAGGGATGAACGTAAAACTACAGGTATTCAAATCGACTAGTCTGCGATTCGTGGTCTTTGGGAGGCCCCGTACAATTAGGCGGGCAATCGGACACGTTTCTGGGGGACGCTTACTTAATAGGTGTTCTTGCGGTAGGAAAACAGCTAGATGGAATGGAACAGAATGTAGCAAACATAAAACTGTTTAACTTGACATTTTTATGCAGCGCTTGTGCCAGGGCACTTAAAAACCAGAGAGCGATGCGACGGCCAAAGACGCTTTAAAGGGGATGAATTTAAAGATGCAACTTTTCTGAACTGGTTCTTTCCATGAAAACTGTTAAAGCACAACACGCCGTTAGCATGCTAATGAAAGCTTTGCTGCAAAAACATCAATTTCTTTTTCAGCAGACTTAAAGGTTTTTCACGCTTTCTTGCCGTGTTTGTCAAAAGTGAAAATTCGTGCATCCAATTTGCACCAAATTTCAATGAAGTACATTAGTTCATTAGTACATTAGTTGATAAGCTGAAAAAGTTGTTGACTTGTACCCAATTAGTTTACTGAAATCAACGTGCCTATAAAAAGCTACACAAGAAAAAAAAAACTTATGAATATTTAATTGCTAAACTTTTTTTTCTAAGGAACTTTTTTATAATAAAGTTTTTAATAGCATATGTAGGGGGGCCAAAAATTGGCAGGCTGTGATGAAAGCTGAATATAAATTATTTTTTGTATGTTAGGTGAGTGGTGATTTTGCATCATGTTTCCTGAATTTTCCACCTTTTGATAAGAGTATAACCTTTGACTATCTGTTTTAGCTATTCCGTTCTAATATATATATAATGCATTTTCTTTTACTTATTTTAAGCACATCTTTTAATAAAATCTGTCTGTGACTGTGGAGGGGAACATAAATGGGTGGGCTGTGATGCAGGCTAACCTTATGAATATTAATTTGTTCCAGCTGACATTGCTGATCTGCTTTCGCTTCCAACACTTATTCACTATTAACTACAAATTTTGCCTCAGTAAAATCTCAATGTTCTGCTTATTAATGTTTTGTAAGGTAGTTGTTAGCTCAGCTCAGAATGAAAATTCTGTCAATAATTATTGACCATCTTGTTATACCAAACCCATAAGACCTTTGTTCATCTTCAAAACACAAATTAAGTTTTTCTTAACAAAATCAAAGATCTATCTAACCCTCCATAGACAGCAAAACAAAGTTTCTGGACCTGTGTGACTACAGTATTAGAGGGAATATTAGTTATTCATTCACGTTAAGTAAAAATCATGTCTGAGATAGACCATATTAGCTTCTCCATTGAAAATTGTGGATGCAAATATTTGAGGACCGGCTGAAAGTGTGGTCTTTAAGTGTCCAAACTTTGCAACGTCCTCAAGTGCGTTTTTTTATGAGAGCGATGGGATATTCTGACTGGTGCATTGGACTGGTGCACAGTATTCACTGTACAATATTCAGAAAAGTTGCATCTATAAATTCATCATCTTTAAAGAACCGCAGTCGTATGCTGTACTGAGACAGATGTCTAGCTATTAGCTATCACGTCATGCACGGATTTTCAAGCGTCCCATCGAGAGCGCCACGCTTTGAAGATGCATCTCAAGACCCCTGCGTTCTGTTCGGGTTGCGTTCGGCCCATCCAGGAATGACATTTTATTACATCTCATAAATATTAAATTATTTGAAAAAAACATTGTGCTAGGCAACTGCAGTAAAATATGCTGTTTCATATTCCTGTTTTGATCTGCCTCATTGCTCTCATTTGATCTGTTCTAATGAAAGCCTTTAATAGCATTATAATCATGTTTGTCAGGTTTTGACCAGGCAGATGAGATGAGAGATTTCTCTCTGAAAAGTTTCTCTCTGAGCTAATGAGATGAGCCGGTGTCAGTGTGATGTCTTGTCAGCGAAACTGAGAGGAGAGAGAGGGAAGTTCCCTCCGGGGGGCTGCCGCGATGTTTTGATTTGTTTCTTACGGTCGCACCCTCATAAACTGACCATATCTCCAGCCCTGCTTACAAAGACATCAGAAGCCCCGGAGGAAGATGCATGCGCTGGGAAGAAAGGACAAAAAAAAAAAGAAGGCAACCTTTTAAACATCTCCCAGAGATTTTGCCCCTTACACGAGCTGTAGGCGATTACAGCATTCAAAGGGAACTCGGCTTTAAAGGATCTTTGAAAAACAATTGTCCATGGTGAGGAAAAACTGTAACACTGAGTGCCAGAACAAAACCTGATTTGAAGTGTGCGGTTTGCCTCTGGACAGAAGGAAAATAGACCTTGAAGACCACCCACATCCGCCCCTTTGCTTTGCTCCCTGTGTTTGGAGCCCAAACCGCCTGAACTATATTTAGAAAGCAAAGGAACTGCATTATGAGATTTTACCTTTGAAGACATCAATTTTATTCTTTTAATGAGGAAACTGGAGTGTTACACCCAAATTTGTTCACTTCTGATTTTCTCTAGGCCCGTCCTTGTTTCATTATTTTGAAGCTGTGTTTCCTGCTTCTAATGAGAGGATGTCTTCTTCAAAAGGTTAGTTCACCCAAAAATGATATTTATGGCATTATTTGCTCACCTTTACATTGTTCCAAACACCAATGCTAGTATTTTTATTTTTTTTTTTTGTCTGTGGAACACAAAAGAGGAATTTGTGAAAAATCTCAATGCTCTTTTCAGAATAATGGCACTCGTAGTTTATACCGAATGCTGTCAGGCTCAGATAGGGGCTAATAAACATTATAAATAGTCTGCTAGACTATTTTTGGAGACTTATGAAACGACAGCTTTGTGCGAGGAACAGTAAATTCAGATTATTACTGAAAATCAGAGATTGCTTCAAATCTCAAACGCCATTCTTCATTATGCGTATTCATTCTGGCATATCGCATTTGAAAGAGGCGGTTTTCAGTAAAAAAAATTATTCGATTTTCTTTCTGTTCCTCGCACAAAGCTTTCATTTGGTTTCATATTTATTATTAAGTTGCCTTTTTGTGAGATTGCGTTCACGGGTAACTGAATAGACAGTAGATTTAGATATATATTTTTTTTTTTTTTAGATAAATGTGATTGGGAAGTATAAAATCACAATAACATGATCCAGTATTCATCGGTAACAATAATAGAATGTTAGATGGTGTTTATTAATTAAAATATTGGCACATTTAACTTTTTTTTTCGAAAACATTTTAGTTGGAGTTTGTGCATTATTTTTTGAAAGTTGTACCGAAACATTCAAAGCACATTTAAAAAGTTCCATTATGTTCCCAATAAGAGGAAACAGTGCTTTATTCACCAGTGTTTTATGCAGTATTTTAAATTCACATCTTTGGATGGAAACATCTATTGGTATTGTAAGTCATTTGTAAAAAAAAAGTGAGAAGTTCAGTCAGAATAATTTTTTCCCTTTTTGTGTCGTATGAAAAATCTACTTTCAACGACATGAGAGTGATTAAATAAATTAATTCCATTATTGGTGAACTGTTCCTTTAAACATTGCACCAGCGCAGTCTCTCAGTGCTTGGTCTCTGAGTAAATGAATGCGCACCCTCAGTCCTTTCAACACACTAATTGCCTCTTAACTGTTACATAGCGTGTGCTATCATGCATACGTGTGCAGGCACGCAGCAAGCCCTTGCTTAGAAATGATTTACTTAGTAAAGTGAGTAGGATCTTTCTGTATCTAGTGGCTGCTCTGTTTAGCATCGTCTTGTTACTCTGGAAACCTGTTTACATGCTGCGTCAGACAGAATCGAGGACTGAATTGTGTTTTTTTCCTAACACCACTGCTCACACAGCCTTGTTGAAGAGTTCATCAAGTGCAGTCAGTCATTTTTTTGACATTTAATAGGAAAAAACAAACCCATTAATAACAAGGCTCATACTTGAAAGGAGTTTTTTTTGTTGTTGTTACCTTTTTGTTTGTGCCGTCCCAGCGCTGACAGATTTAGTCATTTTATTACGCTGATAATTGTGTTATTATTTCATAATTATATGCATCATAAGCCTCAAAGTGAAAAAATGAACTGTTTTTAGCGCAAATATTTATCTTTCTGCATATTTTAACACATACATAAATGCTGAAACACTGCAGTCACAAACAACACTCATTACAAAAACATCTGGAGTTATTTCATGCTAAATGGTGTTATTTATGTAGCTAGTTATTTCTGAGTTTCTTATGCACCACTACAGAATGGTTGTGATTATTTGTTATATTATTTTATTAACTTTTTTTGTTTTAGACTGTCTCCATTTATTACGTAGCTGTTTATGTTTTTTTTTACACTGTAAAAACCCTCTTATTTTCGCCTAAAATACTGAAACCACTCCAACACTTTGCTGAACACCTGCATATCTGCAGCATTTTTTTCCGTAAGTGGATTTGTGGCGACAGATGTGAAAAATGCTTTCATGTTTATGGCTCTTGTCACCCCGTTTTATACGTGAAATATGCATTAGCTAAAATAAGATGCACCCAATTCATTTGCTAAGTTAGATGGTCTGAAGTTATTTTTTTTTCAAAATGGATGTACGCTATTTCTTGGAAACATTCAAGACTTCTGCTTCATCAGCTGCTAAGGAAGAATATCTAAATGCAGCGAATAGCAAAACTACCAAACAGTATGTATACGATTAAGATAATACATTGAAATAATATGGAAACAAATACTAAATTGTAACATCAAGCAGTATTTTCTTGTGAGGCTTAAAAAAGATAAGCACAACAAAAGCAGCTTAGAATTATGATTTGGCCTATTTTAATGTTAATAATGAATCCTTTTTACAGCGTCTTTGTTGCCTTACATGTACTTACTTAACTCTAAACTGAACCTCAATCCTAACCCTAATCGTATGCTAGTGCATATCATTATTAAATACTACTCTAAACTTAAAATTATAGTTACACTGTAAGAAAAAGAAAGTGTAACCTATTCAAGTATAATATTAAAAGGCTGTAATTGCACATTTTATCTAAAGCAATGCCAAAAAGGTATCAATAGCAGTGATGTTTATATTGAGGGCATCACAGGGGAGAGAGTGAGAGGAGGATATTTGTGAAGGTGAATAGAGAGTTAGGGGCGGGCTTGAATTCTTCTCATTCTCGTCTGTGAGCAGGTCTGAGAAACGTGTTGTAACACAGACGAATGCCTTTCTTTTGCAGCGCGGAATAAAATGCTCTCTGCACAGCAGATGTTATTAATATGCCTGTGTGGGAAGTGATCTGGCAGCGTGCTTTGTGTGCGCTCAGTGTTGGTTACATGTTCTTGCAGTGTACACAGTACTGTACGACCACACCAGCCCCTGGCACCTCTTTCAGTGTGACAAACCGGCCTGCGCCCGCCTGTAACATCTCACCTCTTAAACTGCATGTCTAGAGCTGCCTGCTTCTGTTTCCAGTGTGAAACATTCACATTACCACAGACAGAAATAAAGGGCCATACGTTGTATACATTGTACGAAAATGTATATATATACTGAAAATATATACTGTATTTATATATATATGTATATACACACACACACAGACATAGTACACAATTCTATATTATCTAATCAAAAACCTTTTTTTTATTATTTTATTTTATTGTATTTTTATTTAATTATTGCAAATCATTTGACAGTAATCTCTCTCTCTCTCTCTCTCTCTCTCTCTCTATATATATATATATATAAAATAAATATATATTTATATATTTATAAATATATAAATATATATATATATATATATATATATATATATATATATATATATATATATATTTATAAATATATATATATATATATATATATATATATATATATATATATATATTTTATATGTGGGCTGTGTATATTTATTATGTAAATAATGTGTTGTATATAATATATTTTTGCATTTCATCCAAGGGAAGTTGCATATACATGCTATTAAGCTGTGAATGTAAATGTTGTTTCACGATGACTTCATCGGGGAAACTAATTCAAACATCAGCTTCAAAGCAATGCTCGAAACATATATTTATGGCTAGCTGAACAAAAACAGAACAAATGTTGAATGAATTACTGTCAAGTAAAAATCTCAAAACACACACTGTTTACTATAATTCATATGATTTATTACATTTAGGTGGGGAAAAAGATTTTTTTTTGTTGATTTATGTGAGCACATTAGTCGTGTGAAGCCAAATCATTGTTGGCACCTCATTCATCAGACGCGTCTCTTTATGCAGGTGGCCTTTTGTAGAAGTCCATCCTGTTGCAGCCCACCTGACTGTGTTTGATAATGTTCCTCACACAGAGCATGTGATTAGAGCCGCCGGGGCTTAACAACCTGCTAGAACAAGACAAGTCATCAGCGTGGAAATCTGATTGACACCGCAGAGGAGTCACAGGAGCTCGGATGAAATATGAACCGCTCGTTCGGTGTGGCATAATTTCATCCTGTAGCAATTATGCACAATCTGCAGTATCTATAAATCCTATTTATATAGTCCCTGTGTCTCACACACGTTCTTCCTGGTTCTGTGAAGCTGTTCTTATTGTATGCATATTTTGATTCAGGAAGTCACCTTTATTTCTTCGGCTTCCTCTGGGCCTCTTTCAGTGCTCGTGTTTCAGGAAGGGCTGGGCTGTGTTCGTGTGAGAGCCGGTATGTGTGCGGTGGGCGGTGGACTGTACGAGCAAAACCTTATATAACTTTGAGTAAATTTTGAGCCATCTTACATCGAGATAGACTTACTCCAATCCCTACCCGTAATCTATTCCTAAAATCAGTGGGAAATGGTAGCTGACTAACAAGGGTGCAGAAGCACCTAACCCTGATCATAAGCCTAAAACAGATATTTCCTGACAAATTATCCCTCATTGCTGATTGGTTGATTGGAAGGTTGTTCCAGGACCAACAAGCGTGTAGTACGTGGTGAAATCACCGCATATGCACACACGTATTCATATTCCTTCAGTTTTTCATTTCGTTATTATTCCACATCAGTCTACTCTCCATACACTACAAAGCAAAAAACAGGTGTTCAACATTTTTGCTAATTTCTAAAAAAAATTAAACGATTCCATTGAATGAGTAGCCTATTTATACCCTTATCTGGAACAGCTGAAATTAAGCGTTCGTATTGCGAGCGAAGTTAACCTGTGGCAAATTAATTTGAATAGGTATGATTTGGAAAGGCACACACATCTTAAAAGGTAGGCAATAAGAGATAAAAATGCGTTTCAGAGCAAATCATTTATAAGTCGACATTAGCAGTAGCTTGAGTTGTGTTCAGTATGTAATAATATTATAACCACCTAGTTGTATGTAGCACGACTTGTGGGTTAAATGCAGAGCACAAAGTCCAAGTATGGGAACTCACTTCACTTGCGGAGAAAAAAAAAATCTTGGTGAGCAGAAGAGACTCGGTAGTGTAAGTTAATTTTAGCCTCTAGAAAAAATGCCAATAGTAAACACTGTAATTTAACTCAAGTTAATGTTAATGTAATCAATGCTGCGGCGATCACACAACTTGACCTACAGCCTGTCCCACATTTCTTTCACCAGTATAAGATCCAGCTTCACTCAGAAATATATCACATTATGAAGCAAAATGACTTGTGAAAGCCGTTTAAGATAGATTTTATCCTGAAGAATTCATCGCTGTCATGCAGCATATCGGCTGCGGTAGAGCTCCTGACCTTTTCATGTATACTTGCTGCGATGCGCTCTGCACACGCTGATGCGGGGTCATTCTCAGACTGCTTATGAAATTCTGCCATTTCTCATAGCTCTGTTTAATGTCTGTGAAAGGACTTCCATTACTTGAATCCCTATGTCTCTTTTGTTGAGTTGAAAGGCTCTGATAGCTGGCCTACATGCTTGCGCGCTGAATTCCTCTATCAACAAAGAGCCTTTGGGACAACATGCTGAGCAGACCGAGCCACTAGATGTTGCCTAGGTTACGAAGTCTACAAAAGCCACCCCTGACCGCACCAGCGTGGTTTCTTATCTCTCCTGAGGGAGGAGACTAATTAATAGCCAGACATACTGTCACATCACTGACCCTTAGGCACATATAATAGGGTTTTAGGACACGTGTGCTTATGATCGTGTTATAATTAAAATGATGTGTGCTGCATTCATTTTGTAAATGGTCTGGGAAGCATGATTCAAGGTGGCAATATCATTTTTTGCTGACTATTTTAACACCGTTTAAGTTTATTATGATGTCTAAAAACTAAACATAGGATTGGTCGATGTCGCCACAAAAATAATATGACTGCAGAAAAATTGTGCTCTTAAAGGTAGTCAGAAAGGTAGTAAGGACATCATTAATTACAATTATAAAAAATGGAATTCATAAAATTAAGGTCAAACCACTGAAGACACATGGAATATATTAATGATGTCCGCATTATCTTTCTTGGCCTTGAATGTGTCAGTTGTGTTGCTGTCTGTGCGGGGTCAGAAAGATTTAATCCAAAATATCGTTTTGTTCAGAAGAGTGAGTGATTAATTACATAATATTCATTTTTGAAAACTGAACTATCCCTTTAAGAGCCCCCCAGAAAGATTTAGGCATTGGTGAAACATACTGTAACATACTAAAAAATATTAATGACTCAAGTCAACTTTTTAATATAGCACGGTATTCAGCAGGGATGTAAAAAAAATCGATGCAAATGTGATCAGATAGAAAGCAAATCCAAATTCAGACAATAGGGTCCTTATTTAAATCAAGTCAGCTCAGTGTTTATTCAATTCAGTAAAGTTCATAACTGTGTAAAGGTCATCAATAATGAAACAGTTTCAATTCAGTGATAAGCAGCTCAACTATCAGTGGCTTGACACTACAAAGAGAGTAGTGTTGCTATTCGGTGTAATTAGAAAACACAAGCTAATTTTGATTTGACGACAGAGGAGAAATATGTTTTTAGCAGCAAGGGCTAACTAGTACATGTTAATCAGTTTAAAGGGATAGGTCACCCAAAAATGAAAATTTGATATTTATCTGCTTACCCCCAGGGCATCCGAGATGTAGGTGGCTTTGTTCCGTCAGTAGCACACAAACAAAGATTTTTAACTCAAACCATTGCAGTCTGTCAGTCATATAATGAAAGTCAATGGCTCCGATCATTTCACACAAGCTCGTTGTATCACCTCAAGCCGTAGGGTTTAATTTGCTTTTTTCTGTGTATGTTTTTTTAAAAAGTTTGGTATGAACGCGTATGGAACGTTTGGTAGCCTTTCACTTCTATTATAAGCCCTGGACTTAAGCAGATAAACACAAAATTTTCGTTTTTGAGTGAACTGTCCCTTTAAGAAAACTGGGAGGCTTATGACCTTCCCATTGACTGAAAAAGTAAAATATTTCTCTAAACAGGGTAAATTTGTGAGACTACACACAGATGAGACTAGTGACAAAAAAGGACGTAGTTAGATCGTCGCAATTGTTTAATACATATTTTTTTTACGGGGTGTTAAATAATGGCGCAAATAAAAAACTGCAGACCTTAGTAAATCACCTTGCATAAACCATTTAAATATTCTCATAATGCAACAACTGTCCGTGACTTGCCATCGGGGCTTTGCACTGACCCAATCTGTTTTTAAATTTGTACATTTGTAATTTCGTGCATGTGACAGAATTAAATTTGTATTATCTGACAAGCAAGTGACATCTGTTTCATGTGTCAAAGCTGACTGATGATATTTTTTTGGTTTTCGTTCACTCTCGGTGTTCAAAGACCTTGTGGATTTAAGAATGGCTTCTTTAGGGACTGCTTTTAAAAGCCGCCTTGGTCCATCATGTACACCAAACACTGCCAGCATAAATTTACAACGCAGGTGAAAAGCTTTTTAACAAGACATCGTGTGAATGCTGCTTCCGGTTTCATGACACGTAGCACATTTCTCCGAACAAGACCAGCCTTCTATTATTGTGTTTGTCACAGCAATTACTCTGCTGTGAGAATAATGCATAAATAGCCATAAAATCGTACATTTCCCAAATGACAGTTACGCCTTTTATTAGCCAGCACATTATAGCTGCAACAGTCACCGCACAAGTTGGAGAGATCAGATCAATTTGTCACCTGTATGAGCAATATATTGATGCACACACCAGTTTTTTCATATTATTTAATGAATCTGATTTTCTGACACACACATCATGTATTACAAAACAGTTAAAGCTTTACTGTTGGGGAAATGATATCCGAGTGCTAGTATACAATTGTCCAATTTTCTGCATTTGCTTGAAAAAAGTCTGCAAGCGTGGTTATTATACAGCTAACTAAAACTTTAAATGAATGAAAAAAAAATTAAAGTTTATTAAAAATATTTTAATAATTGTTTAACCTTGGTTTTCGGTTCAGCACATCATAGTGTTTTTTGCAAAAAAAAAATTAACAACAAAAAACTCTTGGAAAAAGCATGTATTGTTATATGTCTACTTAAAAATGTTCTTGCCAATATTAACTATATTTATATATAATATAAATTATGTGAATATAAATATACATGTAAATATTTTCAAGATATATACTGTATTTATTTAAATAATAACAAATATACATGGTAAATACAGATATACGTATTATGCAAATACAAACTTTTACATTGGATGCAATTCATCGTGATTAATTGCTTGACAGCGCTAGTTTTTATTAGTTACTGTATTTATATTCATGTTTCTAAAACCACTAGCATTTGTTGAGAAGACCCCCTGCCTAGCATCCCCAGGTCATTTGGTCTGAGATCCATTTTGCAATGTCTTAAGAGAGTTTCATCAAAAGGTCTTAATATAGAAAGCTGGAAAGGGGAAGTGCAGAAAGCATTCAAACATAAAACAGAATTCGTTTTCTACTAGCAAGTAGAAATACAGTATATTGATATTTCATCTCAGCAGTCAGATGTTGCGTGTTTGTGCACAGGGTCCAATAAATCACATTCCTGTGCCAGTGCTTAAAGCCCGCTGAAGTCTACAGTCGTGTTAGCAGCACGGCTCCAATGTTTATTCAGAACTGCTGTTTGGTGGGTGTCTGTGCTTTTCTGTAGCCAGCCTCCAACAGAGCCGTATTTGATTCCGTCAGTGATCCACACTGACCCTCTCGGTATCAGTTTTCTGACTGGGGACCCTGCAGTCATGTTTTCACATAGGTCCAGGTTGCAATAATCTTGCTAACAACAATGCGACTTCCACTTTTTATGTATTCGGTTCCCGTAGACTGAAATATTGGGGATACGAAGAGCGCAGCTACAATAATGCATGCATTTAAAGGAATGCCCCCTTGGGCCATCCGAGATGTAAATGAGATTGTTTCTTCATTTGAACAGATAGAGAGATTTAGCATTACGTCGCATTTACCAATGGATCCTCTGCAGTGAATGGATGTAGTTTTTCACTTCAAGGGGACAATAGCTACGTTTTCGTCGACCTATTCCTATGCACATTTTGGAATATCGCATTAAAAAATATCGCATCATTCTGACGGCACCCATTCGAGGATCCATCATATATGGACATAGATATAATTTAATCATAAATTGCAACAATTACTCATTACAAACGTGACTACAGTATTGGTGTTGTACAGAAAGTTTTTGAATGGAAGTGATATGCTCAACCTCAAACCGTTTTCACACTGGAACGACAATCAGTCAATCATTTGAAACATCAATAGAAAGATATTTTTGTAACACTTCACAACAAGGTTCCATTTGTTAATTATGGCGTGAGCTAAGCATAGAAAAAATATTTTGAGCACATTGGGTCTATATCAGAAGTAGCATTAGATTACTGCTAATGTCTGGTGTTGGAAGAAACTTGAGCTAGAGCTGAAACGATCCTTTAATATAGCATCCATTCATAAAATATGTATCAGTGCAGCTCTGCTTTCTATTTTATAGCTACAAACTGCCGCATGTTAGCGCGCGGCTGATGCTGCTAGATGTGAAAAGGTCAGAAGCGACAGTCAAGCACAGAGGTCAATCAAAGTGACACCGAAACGCAAACAAAACTGAGGCTCATGCACAGTGGGAGTGTTATGTAAGGATATTGTTTGCATGGAACATTTTTCCTTCAGTATAATATTCTCAATTTTTTGGCTAAACCATATGCACCATCATAGCAACAGTCTTTGAGTTAAAACAATTTTTTTTTCTTATTTTTCCTATTTATTTATTTATTTATTTTCTCTAGGGATGGTTACTACTTCATTAGATTGTCACACATATTACCTACTAGAGTTGTCAGTGAAGTTTTAAAAAATAGAAAAATAATATTTAATTAATTTGTTTAGAAAGGGCAGAACAGTTTTTTTACCGCACTAAATGCACTTTTTACATTTTGTGTTTTTTTAATCATATCACAACTTTGCCTTGCAATGCCCGCTGTGTCGTTTCCTGTTTGCATATATAGGGAGCTTAAAGGGCAAAAAGTTACACAAGAAAAGAGCTGTGTTGAATTTCAGAAATAATCTATTTCATCGTCAAACAGAGAAATGGAGAACGATATAAAGACAGAGGTGTGAAAGTTATGCCCCTGAAGCCACAAACCAGCCATCAGTATCATAGGGGAGAGAACGAGAAACACACACATATATATATATATATATATATATATATATATATATATATAAAAAAAAGCTTATGTTTATTTGTTATTTGTTGGTTTGAGCCAAACTCAATCCCCATCATTTGTGCTTACATAATGTTTATGTGTTGATCGGGTTTTGCTTTAAAGGAAAATCTTTAGTTTACATTTTAGAAAGTGTGTTAAGAAGCAGTATAATGTTTTTAAGTGAACTTAAGTGGTCTTTTATTATATTTATTTATTTTATTTATCCTCTGTTCTCAGACGCGTTTCGTTATCGGGGGAACGCCAACCCTCTCTTTCTTTGACCCTCACAGAGTCCCCGCTGAAAGGAGATGACAATCAGCTAGATCGATCTTTTTCCGACTCGTCCTTGTTCAACCACTGGGGCCAGGATCTGGGGCCGGAGAGCCGCAGAGTGGCCCTCAAGATGTTTCAGTATTACGGCTACAACGGTTACCTCAGCGACCGCCTCTCTATGGATAGAGCCATCCCAGACTACAGACCTGAAGGGTGAGTATCTGACAGTCTGTCTGTCCTTTACTCACTGTCACAGCCGATGCCTGCGTGAAATAATGCGATTGCTGAGCGCAAATCAATGTTTGCAGTCAGCAGATGCCCTGTGTTTATTTCTCACTGAAATATGATGGTAATATAATAGCATTTTGATATATACCCATGGCGTTTTCTCTGAGGAGGCAAACAAGAGCAGTGTGTTCTCAAAAACAAATTCAGATGAGAAGATTATTGCCTTATTTTTGCTACCTCAGGTCAACCACACGCTACTAATATGCTATACTATATAAGGATTACCGTATTCGTGTACCATGGCATTTACTTCAATCATACAACATTTTTGTAAAAGTGTTGAAAACCTTTGCCATGGCAAGCAAACACTTATTTTATTAAAAAATACAGTAGAAAAAAAATATTAAATATTGTGATAAAGTATTACAGTTTTTGTTGCTTAATAGTAAACCTATAGCCTAGATTAGGATAAGATAAAAAAAATGAATACTTATATTTAACAAGGACGCATTTAATTGATCAAAATTGACATTAAAATCACTTCTAATATATATATATATATATATATATATATATATATATATATATATATATATATATATATATATATATATATATATATTTATATTTAGTAAATAAATGTTCTTTCTGTTTCTGAAAGAATCCTGAAAAAAGCACCAAAATATTAAGCAGGCTTTTAGCACTGATTATAAGAACATCATTAATAATTGAGGACTAATATTAAGCATTAAATCAGCAAATCAGAATGATTTCTGAAGGATCATGTGACACATGAAGATCAGAGCAATGATGCTGAAAATTGAGCATTATCATCACCAAAATTAATTGTAACATATTAAATTATAGATCATTAGAAAACAGTTATTTTAAATTGTAAAAAGGTCACAATATAGTTTTTGCAGAATTTCTGATCAAATAAATATAAAGTATAACAATCATTTCAAAAACGTTGAAAACCTTAATTATTTAAATTTTTTGACCAGCAGTTTTTAAAAATGCTGCTGAAAATGTGTGTAATGCAAAGCCCGACACTTTATTTTTATTATTTTTTACAGTCTGTTATGGGCTGAAAGCACGGCAACATACAGTTTACACCAACGACTCTATTTTGACAGGCTTTGAAAGAGGTGTGTGTGGAAAAACATAATTACACCATAGCCTGTAATTACTGGATGTGTCTTGCTGGCAGCAACATAAAGAACTCCTTCACATCTGATCACATCTGTTCTTTTCTCTCTGTGAAGCCAAATTGCTATTGAGTACCTGGGTCTGAAAACCTTCAAAACCCACTTGTTATAAACTCAAGTCTGCCAAGAACATCAAAACATCACCTATCATTGTAAAGACCATATTTACCAAAAAGGTCCTGTTTGTCTAAATGCCTTTGATATTTCATTAGCATTTCCGGTGATTTCCAAATAAAGGAAACAGAATCGGGCCTGAAACTGAAGATGAAGTCGTGTTTAAATAAATGGTCAGCGAAGAAGTTGCCTAACCTTCCGGAAATGCTGATTGTAAACCACAGGAGGTCAAACTAAAAATTACATGAGCTTTTTATTTAGTATAAATTTTGCATGATGTTTGCAGTTTTGCAACTCAGCTTGGTTGCTAAAGCTGTCTAAATACATCTTAAACCCTGATTCGGGTGGTGCAAAAATGATTATATAAGCATAAATTAAACAGATGTAAGTATATAGAGCACAGTTTGGAGTAATGAAGATGTTATAATGTTTTTGAAATGCAGGGCATTTATGCATTTATTTAAGCAAACGCAAATATTGCGTGCATTGTTAAAATTAAATGTAACTTATTTTGGTAGCGCTGGTTGGTCCCTCATGAATACTAATACTAATTGATAATAAGTAGCTTTGCACCTACATGTCTATACTAACTTTCATTAGAGTATAAGTAGACTGTCTGATTATTATCTGCTAACTCTTTATTGTGATGATCTCCCAACAGACCTTCTACCGACTATATGTAGCTTTTCAAGAACATGTCAACTTATTCTAACCCTAACCCTACCAGTCTACTAATACTCTACTAACACTCTAATGAAAGTTAGCTGACATGTATAGGTGCAAAGCTACTTATTGACAACAGAAGATTCATAAGGGACCATCAAAATAAAGTGAAAACAATGTTTAGATTAAAGCTGCATTTATGTGCCCAAAAATACAGTAAAACAGTAATATTGTGAAACACAATTACTGTTTATAAGAACATTTATAATAACTATTTGTAAATTACATTTATTCCTGTGATCTGCATTCTTACTGCAGGCTTCAGTGTCACATGATCATTCATAAATCATTCTAATAATTTGCAGATCAGTTATTGTAAATTATATTAACATTGATTCTTGTTATGATCGATTTTTTGAAAACGTTCTTTTTTCAGAATTCTTTCAAGAGAGTGTATAGATGAGATGATTGACAAATTATTATTTAAAGGTCCCATATTGTGCCCATAACAACAAAATGCGATGCTTTATTGTACCTTTTCTGATAAGAAGTGTGCAAACTCGTTTTTATCGCGTTTAACCACAGCATCAGGCGTGCGATCATATTTCTATGGTCAATTTAATGCGTGATTGTTAAATATATATTATTGTTATTATTAATATTATTTGAAATTTTAATTTTAGAGTATGCCAAAAATATTAAGCAGAAAAATGTATAGTATAGTATTATTGAGAACAAATACATGAATTTTTGATAAAATGATTTAGTATGTTTGCTTAAGGTCACTTGAATAACAGGTTTGAATATTTAAGCCTTCTCTGATTATGATTATGAAAAAACTCTTAATTGTTGGATACAGTCAAGAAGGTAAAGACCTCCAAGGTGTAACATCAACATTGTAAGCTGATGTTACACGCTTGATTCATTTTAGTAATGCTTTAACAAATCGTAGTTGTGTTTTAGATATTAAAAGGTCATCGGTTTGTACCCGACCCTTGGAAATGCCTCTACAAATACACTTTGCCATTTGTGCTCCTTTCTTCCTGCAGGTGCAAAAACACATCTTACCCGTCCAACCTCCCGCAGGTTAGTATAGTCTTCATCTTCGTGAACGAGGCGCTCTCAGTCATTCTGCGCTCCATCCATTCGGCCATGAACCGGACCCCGCGCCACCTGCTCAAAGAGATCGTTCTGGTAGACGACAACAGCAATAACGGTAGGTTGACACACAGCACGAAACGCTCAACGTGTAATGTTTGTCTCACAAGCGAATGCGAAGGCCTAACCATTTTCTTTGAGACTGGAACAACGCAGCGGCAACCTCACGCATTTCTTTTTAGTGCTCTCTCGTGCCGGACTAGCCAGTTCTCAGTGTGAGGCTTATAGTCTTAATAATTACCACTGTTTGGCTTCTCAACATTCTGTCTTCGGTCTAACCCTTCCGTCTGCTTAATTAGCCGCTCTGCTCATTGGATTAAAGTGACTAGTGATAGAATACTAATAAGCTGCAAACCGAGAAATATTTAGGCCGGAAAGATTAAACCAAAGAAACGTGATGAATTACTCCGTTTCTCCAACATCACGCACCTCATGCTCTGGTCTATTGTTGCATGTAGCGGGTTTGTCTGCTGGCCTTTTTGCTCATTATTACTTTAATTTACACCAATTTGGTGCTGCAGTAAGAGCGTTAATTGACTGGCTGATTAATATATCTCCTGTTATATTTAACATTGATCTAAAAAAATTATACTGGCTTGCAAATTATCCCGTCCGGGTATTTTGTGATTATTGCATTCATTATCAAATTTTCAACATTGAAAAAAAAAAACACCCTTTCTGGTTTCATTTTTTTTCCCCCTGAATTATTATGTGTTAATATTGTGCGAAACAAACTTCCCAATTTGTTAATGCAATAAAATAATTATATTCCATTGAATATTTTTCAGTAATATTGACCATAATATTGTAATTTACTCAAGATCTTAGCGACACCCTTAGCAACCACCGTTAGCAACGTAAACAATCAATAATACAGCATTAAACTCAGAATCGGTCTGTCTTCTCATCTAACAATGCCCTTCGGTCGTGATTTATTAACGATAAATCAGCTCAGCCTTTCGTACCTTATTGCTTATATATATATATATATATATATATATATATATATACACACACATATATATATATATATATATAACATTTTGCTGGTGTCATTTCATCCTGTGTGTCAGGGCATACGCGTCAGCCGATGCTGATTTATTTTGTAAGTAGGTTAGAATGGTAGTCTTATCAGCGCTAACCGTTACGGCTCTATGGAAGCTGCCAGGTCCTTTCGATCGCGAGTATTATCTCTCAACATCTCTCCTTAATGCGAGAGCCATTTCTGGGTTCAGATTACACTTTATTCTAGTGCTTCAGACACCATGACCGACATGAAGAGAAAGAGGGTAAAGTGACCCAGATGATTCCTCACTAATTGTACCATTTTGAGGACCAGCGGCCCGTGCTCTCAGCTCGCATAATCTTGAGTCCTGACAGCTTTATCTTTACATTCAGAGATGAAGGTTGTGAAGCGGCCCCTCAACACGAGACTTTATGTCAACAGAGGAACCGACAGAGAATCTGTCAACCTTCAGTGAAGGCCAAAGAAAATTAAATCCCGCTCTCCTCAACACCCGAGAATGAGCTGACAAAAATTCTTTGCCTCTACAGTGGACAAATGATGAATAACCACCTTATCATCAGAGAGAGAGAGAGAGATGACTTACACTGCGAAAAAAAAAAAAAAAAAAAAAGGATTTCCTTGCTTAGCATTTTAGTCAGTAAAAATCTTTGAAAATACATTTATACTTTCTTTCAGAAAATATATTTTCAATTAAATTACCCCCCCCCCCCAAAAAAAAGCAAAATAATACTTGTTTTCATATAATACATGCTGAACAGTGGTTGAAAATGATTCACTGTCAGGCCATGCAGGACCTGATTTCAGCTGAGTTTTGACGTGTGCCAAGGGCCCTGAAACAACATTGTGATTAGCCAATCATCGAAAAACCATTTTGCACTTTTAGGCTTACAATCAGTGTTTAGTGCTTGTAAATCACTACCAGCAGTTATCATATTATACATATAGTTATAACAGTATAGCATGTAGCAGTTATAACATATTATATTAACACCTAATATAAAATGGGGCCATGCATTTTTATATAATTGCAATTAACATGCAGTCGTGTAATAATAAGTGCTCTTTAAAAGTATGCAAAAGTATACTTTTTCACAAGGGAATAGATTGATGCTAGTTTAAGTCAACTTAACATAAAGGACTCCTCAAAAGTTTTGACACCCAATAAGATTGCTTAGACGCCTTCAGCACGTCAGTCTTCCTTTATGTTATCATATTATAATAGCTACCAGTGGTAGGATCATTCAAGCTTAATGCTTTGTATTGACTGAAACAAGAAGTGCACTTGAGATAATGGTGATGAAAGATTGATGCTTTCAGTCATGAGCGGCTTTGAGATAATGGACCTATTATCCTTTGTTTTATTATGATAGCGTCTTCACCAGTTCTTCCAATCAATTGCTATTTGTTCGCGTATGTTAATCAGTCATTTTCGACGGGGATGAAAGTTCCGCTCTAATAAGCTTTGAAAAAAGTTTTTCGGTGAGGATGAGGATGGAGGGATTTTCGCTGTCAAATAAAATCAGAAGACAGATTTCATTTAGCGTCTCCCAGGTTCAATCATAAAACTCATATTTGAAGGCGGGGGTAAAAGCATTAGAGCAATTTGTAGAGCCACAAGCTGTTCATATCCAATGTTCTCTGGCTTTTGAAAGAGACATTCTCTTCACGTTCGCTCGTGCAATTCCACAATCTCAGTGATCGATGAGAGACGCCGTTCGCCCAAGGATAAAGTCTATAGGCACGAGTCTGGCTGAGCATAACATCCCACTCAAGGGCAAGGTGAATTTCATTGTGGCTATAAGAAAAGTGACCTTTAGCTTCTGCCATACCCGTGGCCAGTGTCAGGATCATTAAGGGCAAGGAAATAGAGCAAAACAACTGTTGGATTGCAACCGCTGTGATTGGCCGACATTACAAGTTGTCGCCTACACTGGAAACATTCTGGCTGAAGAACGTACTCAGTACATAGCATCATCTCTCTTTGTCGGAGATTTCTATCTTTCACATACAGTACACAGATGTTTTGGTAAATTGAATATTATAGTATGTTTTACACAACAAAATTATTAACTTTTAGAGGAATGTGGAAACAGTCTATTATTCAGTGGTGTATCGTGGCTTACTTGTGTTACTTTTTCTTGAAACCTGGTTTCAAAATGTAGCTTTTTCTAAGTACTAATAAATAAATAAATAAATAAAAATAATAATGTATGGCAAAATAAAATAAAGAAAAATTTAAATATACAAAAATAAATAATTAAGGTAAAATAAATTGGTTGTATGGTATATTATATGGCATTCATACAACGTGAATTCATTCTTGGCCCCAATAAATGTTTTGCAAAAATGCTGGTGGTGGTTGGCAGCATAAAAATTATTTAAAAAAAAAAAAAAAAAATGCTATTGTCTTTATTTGTGATAATTGTGAGAAATTCACTAGCAATTTGTAAATAAAATTTGTTTCAAAGTAAATCCTAAAGTTTTTTTTAATTACTGTTATTTAAAAAATGTACAGTAAACGGGCATCTGTTTCCAGTTTTAAAAATAAATTAATTAATACAGCACAAAAATATTTAAAAAAACAAGCTGGCATATGGGTGCCTCTTCTGTATAAACTGATTTCCCTGTAAGTTCTAAAGTAATTCTTTATTTCTACTTGCATAACAGCAAGCCATCATTTTTTTTTTTTTGCCATATTTTACTATAAATTTAAATATGATGCAACTTTAAACATTTTCTATTCTAGATACTGTAACTTACAATACGGTTAATCAATTAACATTTTTACTGCTTACACAGGAAAACACACTGGGGGCAAAATCACACTTATTTTTACAGCATAATATTCGTAAAGGCACCTGGTTTTCAACACAGATGGTGACAAATAGTCATAGCAGGATTGACCGTGGGCTGGAAAACATACGCGGAAAAATAAAACACTTCGAGTACTCACTAGCAAAGGGTTCGGTGAGTGGGAAAACTAATACTTCCATGTGCACAAACTAATTTCTATCTACTCAAAGAGTTGATGAGCCATTTCAGTATATTACGCCGTTAAAAGGTTTTTAAAAACCTTTGTGTACCGCTGGGCCTTGTCTGGATGAGTTTTATTTTTTTGATGTCGTTGTGATCATTTATTTGTTTTAACAGCAACAGATAATTGAGTTGGTGGAATTAATTCCCCCCCGTCCCATGGCTACACCATCTGCGAAATCATCATGTTTGTCATGCAAACTTAATAGAAAATCAATTTAGCCCCAGCAAACAGGGAATAAGACAATTAGGCCCTCGACTGGATAAACTCCACAAACCCTTACCAAAAAAAAAATAACATGGTGGCACATGATACAATCATGCTTTCGGATGTATTTCCATGCTTCTTTGGCATACTGTAGAGCACAAATGCAAAATGATTACCATATTCATATACGCGATATCGCCAAAATGCAAGCGTACCACTGCAGCAGTTCCCTAAAAGGAGAATTCGCTCTGCGTTCACATTGAGATTTCAAGAATGAACTCAAGCAATACATTTAAAAGTTGATTCGTTGCAGTCCTTTATGACATTCAGTAATGAATATGTTGCACGGAAGGTGCAATCATGTCTGTCTTTTCACATCGATATCCGTTGTCTCTTAAAGATCTCACCCTCTCTTCTGCCAGTTTCTTCTCTGGGAGGGAGAAAAGGTGAAATTAAAAATAAATCATAGGAATTCAATTTAACAGTGAAGCATAACACACGAAGGACCCAAATGAAAACTTAATGACACTTCTTCTTGGTTTGCATTATATATTCATGTGAGGCACCTTCATTTTGACTTTTTGCCAGATTGTTAAAGTTTCATCAGTTGTTGTAGATTTTAGTGGCATTGGCATCGTGTTTAACAATTATTAATAGAAATAGAAATAAACAATCAAGGCCACAAGTGAATATGCTTCTATTTTGCTTTTTTTTGCATTCTTTTTTGGAAAAGAATTTGGAATACTTTTTTTTTTTTTTTTTTTTTATGTTTTGAAAGAAGTCGCTTTTACTAACCATGCCTTTGTTTTGTAAAAATATTTATTTTATATTTATAAATAAAATATTTATTTTATTTTATTTTATTTTATTTTATTCTATTTTTATTTATTCCTGTGATGCAAAACTAAATTTTCAGCATTGTTACTCTGGTCTTCAGTGATCCTTCAGAAATCACTCTAATAAGCTGATTTGGTGCTGAAGAGGTATTTAATATAACGTTGAAAACAGTCGTGCTGCTTAATATTGATATAATAATTTCGACACCATTCAAGAGTCTGGGCTAAGTAAAAAAAAGTTAATTGATTATAACATTGTACTTTATTATGTAGGCTTGTTGCAGTGTAATTATACATTTAAGTACTGAGTAATATTAATCAACTACATGTGCTTACTATATGGATAGGTTTATGATAAGGATTTGTCTTAGGTTTATTTGCATGTAATTATGTGTAATCTATTGCTATTACAATACTAAGCACATGTGACAAAGGCATTTAAAAAAATAAAATGTTACCAATTAGTATTTTTCCATTCGCAGAGATGCAA
This sequence comes from Puntigrus tetrazona, assembly GCF_018831695.1. Taxonomy (NCBI): domain Eukaryota; kingdom Metazoa; phylum Chordata; class Actinopteri; order Cypriniformes; family Cyprinidae; genus Puntigrus; species Puntigrus tetrazona. The sequence goes on along the minus strand of NC_056705.1, from coordinate 36,932,365 downwards.
TCAAATGATCAAAAGTGACATTAAAAGCATTTATAATGTTTTTGACGATGATAGTAATAAGAGTCATGATTAATAATTGAGTAAATAGCATTATTATTTTTATTAATGCATGCTATATTAATAAGCAATACTATAAAGCTAATCAAATAATCAAATGAATAACAATATAAATAATGCATGACTTGTACTTTCGAGTACACTTGAACTGCTCTATTTTCTTTGTTCTGAGTATCAGAATGTTTCGTAAGCCGCTGAAGGTTGCTAGGTCAGGTGTGAGGAATGAACTTCATGAATGCCGTATTGTTTGGTGCGAGAGAACACCTTTTCACTCAGGCAACGCGTGCTGCTTCTGTACGCCTTCTCTGTTAAAGTGAACGCGATTGACAGGCCCAAGAGTGCTTATTGACACACACACACACACACACACACACAGTAACAACAACATCCTCTTCGCTGTGACCAGGAATAATGAGGACAGTCCTCCAGGAGGCATTGTAATGTTACAGCTCTTCCTCTCTCTCTTTGTCTCTGTCTTCCTCCCAGATGAGTTAAAGGAGAAATTACAGGACTTTGTCAAGGAGACCAACGGCAAGCAGCCCGGTTTCATTAAAATGGTGCGGCACAGCAAGCAGGAGGGGCTGATCCGCTCACGTGTGAGTGGCTGGAGAGCTGCCTCTGCCCCTGTGGTGGCCCTGTTTGACGCCCACGTAGAGTTCAACACTGGCTGGTGGGTGATATGAGAACTCCTGCTATTCCTAGCGCCTCATAGCCAGACTGTAATTACTGCTTCTTTCAAATGAAATGGTCTAAAGGATCAGTGCACTTGTTCAAGCGCTGACAGGAACTGAGGGGCATTTTTTTCCTGAAGAGATCTGAAAAAGAAGAAGAAGAAAAAAGAAGCTTCGGTTTTTCTTTTATCTTCGCGTTGCTCCAAACCTATATGACTCTCTTTCCTCCACGAAACATAAAAGGGTTTTATAAGAATGCACACACTTCACTTTTACATTGTGCAAAAGACAAAAAAAAATGCACCTTAAAAGTACTTCAAATTACTTCTGTACTTCTATATGAAGGCTTAATGTGCAGCATATACTGTAAAAAAAACAAAAAAACATGCCTTTTGTGCTAAACTCCAAATACACAGTCATACCTATAACAAATTACAGCTGTTAAACACCAATAACTTAAATTCCTTTCCACACAAATTATGGTTATGGCAAAGATTATTGGTTAATAGTAAGATTAGTATTTTATCATAATGCACAGTTTGAAAACGAATACATTTTAAAGGTGCTGTATGTACGTGCTACTAAAATACAATAAAATTTTTTCAGATATTTAAGAAACATGCTAAGTTAACATACGTGTTTATCTAAAAAAACATAGCCACAGTCAGTCGTTCTCCTTTGAACGCGAACGTCTGTGGAACCCGCCCACTGCCAGTTCATCCAATTGCATTTCGGTTGCCAGTCGGTGTGTTTCGTATCGTTCGTGGAAGCCGCCAAACAAAAGAGATCAGTTACTGTTAGCGACGCCAATCTGGCAACCTGCGTGAGCGTCCAGTCCGAGGTGGAGGCTAGGGGCTGGGTGAAAAAAAAGCTTTTCCAATATTTTACATTTGGACCGCGGTGCCTAGTTCAATCCTGCATACAGCACCTTTAATGTTTGCGTCGAATAACATGCTCTTTATGTAGCGTATGGGTTTTCTGATGTAGTTAACTTGCTCTGGTACAGCTTTGCACTTGTGAAGTGGAGCGTCCTGTGAAACACGATGCACCATAAAAGACCTCGGTACCTGTAGAAGCAAGCTGAATTAGCAAATGCGCTTTTATCTCATGTTTACTTTTGTTGACACAATCAATTTAGAGTAGGTGTTATGATATTTCAAACACGATGGAGCATTAACCTTTAGTGCAACTAAACTTTTAGCTGTCAGGTTCGCATTTATCTTTTTTTTGGATGAAACTGGATTTTGTTACTGTCACTCGCTTGACATTTCGCTTTAAAAAGCGTAACAAATGTGTACCGCATTATTGCATTTTTTACGATCCTGAGTTATTAATAATGTTAAAAGCAGACTGAAATGTGAGTCAAAATTACGCAGTCCAAATCTTCATATTTCAAATTTTATTCACACTTCATTTTTAAATGCAGCAACACATTTTTGAATGAAGTATTCCTTTAACCTGGTCCTGTATGAACATAGATCAAGATGCCCTTCATCATCAAAAGAAGTTCTGGATCTTAGAGTTGGCACACTAAGGTTTCTCTCATAGCAATCTGACCTAGATATGTCAGTGCAATTTGAATAACACCCAGAATTTTTCTGCCTTTAATCAGCTTTGATGTGATTTTAAGCCATACTGTACTGCTCAATTTGCATCTCTCTAGAAGAATCAGTCCTAAAATAGTACTGAGGGTGAGCTGACTGAATAGGCACTGTTTGTTATTTAATGTTGCTGAGAATGCGCTGCCTGTTCAGCCTCATGTTTTATACTACAAAAATTAGTAAAGCATGAGTATCATGTTACTGGGCGGTAAACGATTGTATTGCTGTTTGTACAGGGCTGAGCCTATTCTCCAAAGGATCAAAGAAGACAGAACCAGAATTATATCTCCATCTTTTGACAATATCAAATACGACACATTTGAGATTGAAGAGTACCCACTCTCCGCTCAGGGCTTTGACTGGGAACTGTGGTGCCGTTATCTGAACCCACCAAAATCCTGGTGGAACTTAAACAACAGCTCTGCTCCGATCAGGTATCTTGTTCAATTAAATTTATTAATTTTGTACTAAATAATATATTTATGTTTTTATTATATATATATATATATATATATATATATATATATATATATATATATATATATATATATATATATATATATATATATATTAATTTATATTATATTTATTTTAAATTATTAATCTGTGTTAATTAATATCTTTGTAAATATTTGTATTTATTTAAATATCATTTCTTTATGTATATACTTAAAGCTTATTTTTCATTTCAATTTCATCCTTTATTAATTTGCATGTTTGTATACATTTAAATAAATCTCTTCAATTTTATTTATATATTCTAATTATTAATCTGTTTGTAATGTTTTTATTTATTTTATATTTATTGAGTTATTTTAAAATTGATATTTTGGGATATTGTTGTCATTATACTGTATATGAATATTATTATCGCTTGCATTTATGTAAATAAATCTCTTCACTTTATTTATAACTTACATTTTTATTTAAATTTATTTATTTAAACCTTGAGCTTTTTTTTTTGGTTTGTTTTATTTAAATAGATTTCTTGATTTATCCGTCTGATTTGTCTGATAATACAATAAATGTATATGTATTTCTCTAATCTCTAGGAGTCCGGCCCTGATTGGCTGCTTTGTGGTGGACAGGGAGTACTTTGCAGAGATCGGTCTGCTGGACGAAGGCATGGAGATTTACGGAGGAGAGAATGTGGAGCTGGGTGTGAGGGTGAGAAACTATATCATTCTGAGCAGGCTATGGGGTAATGAAGATAATGGATTCGCTCTTGAAGGATTAATGACTCTAATGGCCCTCCTTTCTTGGCAGGATAGTTCAAGTTGGCACCATTAACTGTATCTCTTGTCAAAACGCATTCTTTTGATCTGGTTGTAATTGTTATGCACTTTAAAAATGAGACTAGCTTTTTTTTTTCCAACATCTCGATGTCCAATATCAGCGTAAGTGGGGTTATTAAAACTACAGCCTTAATAAAATGTTTTAAAAAGTTTTAGATGACACTTTCGAGACACTTTTAATATTTAGGGCTGCTACTAACTTTTTTTTATTATTATACTTTCAATTAGTTGATTAATTCAATGATTATTTCACTCGATTCTTTCAACATTTTCTAATAAAAAATACTTTCTTTACAAATAAACAATAATTTAAAGCGCCAGAAATTGCCAGAAATTTTAATTAATGCTTTTAAATAATTAAGTATACACTGGTATAATGTTAAATGTTAAAAAAAAGGCATTCGTACATACATAATTTATATATATTATTATATGTAGTGCTGTCAATCGTGATTAATCACATCCAAAATAAATGTTTTTGTTTAAATAATATATGTGTGTGTACTGTGGTATTTATTATGTAGAGTATATATATATATATATATATATATATATATATATATATATATATATATATATATATATATATAATTTACATTTTTTACATTATTTTTTTATATATATATGCATGTGTGAGTGTTTACATATACATTATTAATATATGCAGTACATTGACATTATTATTATGTAAGCAATATTTTATTTTCATTTATGTGTTTTTTTACTAGTTTTTTTTTTGGATGTGATTAATCGTTTGACAGAGCTAATCATATTATATTATATTACAAATATTGCAACATGTCAACACCGACATTGACAAGTTGTAACTCAGGCAGTACAGACCTTTATTTTGTATTATCCATTCGTACTTTTATAAGTCTGCACTGGGTCTGTGCTGATAAAAAGCATGAAAACTACCACTTTCTGTGAAGGAAGGTGTTAGATTTGAGCAGCGTTAGATTTGTACCACACATTTGCTTCACATATTTCTTTTTACAGGCCGGTGTTATACAGGCTTCCTGATATGGTTGACTGGTGCACCTTTACTCTTGTTTTCAGATACTGAACTCTCAAAGCGAACATTGTCCTTTATGTGGCTGCTCTCACAAGTCTCCTGCTGTTTGTGCAAGGAGTTTCATAGGGCAACATTTTCTAGGCAGCGTCTGGGTGGTTTGATGCAGCTTCCATTTCTTTATAAATGAAATAACATTGCCCGCTGGGACACATAGACGCTCGCATATTGTTGTCCTTACTTATGCATTTGGTTTACCTAATTTCTGACTTTATAGAATGACTCTTTAGTATTCATTTCACATATGCCCTTCAAACTCACAACCTGAATAATGACTCATTATGAACTGTAAACCCCAACATCCTGTGGGAGCTTTAGCCAGTAAATGTGGTGGTTTTTAATTGATTCGCATGTGAATTTTTGAGAATTTAGTTTTAATCTGGAGGATACTGGGGCTGAATACATATTTCAGTTCATTTTCATTAAGAATATTTTATAGCATAAAATAGTATCTTTTTCGTTTTAAGTTGCATAGCTAGGAATGAAAATACATCCGAGAGCAAAATGTCAGTGTAGGATTCATAATTAGGTAAAATTGTAATAGTCTGAATATTTATGAGGCGCAGAGTACACAACCAGTCAAAAGTTTGAAATAATTAAGATTTTTTTAAATGTTTTGAAAGAAGCCACCAGGGAATGCAATAACATTTCGCTATATTAATGGTTTTGCTTTGGTTGAGATATTATACTTATTTCATTAAAAATATTGAAACGTTTCATACTTTTGACTGGTAGTGAATGTATTTAGGCTGGAAGACATTCATTTGAGAGCAGGTCACACATCATAACCTTCCACCATTATAAATAAATAATCTCATAAAATCCATCGCTCACTCAGGGGACATTTCAAAATAGCCTTCAATAAAACTCGGTGACCCTTACGCCAGTTGCACTTCAGACCCTGTTTGCTTTCTTTTGCGTCTATACTGCAGCTTCTTTCCTGGTTTATTTGTATGTGTCTTTGTCTCTGTCCTAGCACAGTCTTAATAAATGTGCAGTACCTGAGCAGAGAGCCATTATAATCCCTAAAGGAAGCCAATAATAACCTTCAAGCATACTGTGACCCCAAAAAGTATTTAGACTCTTGAACAGTTCGCCTAAAATGAAAAAAGTGCTGAAAATTTACATATAAGATGCAGATAAGTTTGTTTCAGAAGCGATTTGGAGATCATCTGCGGCAAATGGGTGCCGTCAGAATCAAAATTCAAAGATCTGATAAAAACAACACTAATCCGAATAACTCCAGTCCATAAATTTGAAGTGCCCCATTACGGATTTTTGATAATTAGCTTTCATGCAGTGTGTAATGCAGCTCTAAGTGAATGAAAAAAATCCTGAAAAGTCTCAAAGTAAAGCGTCTATAAATTTATTTGAATACATGATAAAAAAAAAAATGAAACCCATCGGACCAATCACCTCAGATTCGCATCCTACAAAGGAGTGGATTTTGGCAAAATGAAGCGTTGAGCGAATCGTTTGGGAGTCAATGAAAGTGTTTTTGAACACGCGTGCATGTCAACCTGTTGTTGTGACTCCCAAAACCAAAATATTTCATTACCCATAACAGGGAGACATTAACATTTTGTGAAGAAAATAGCGGTGCATCTGTAATAAACAAACCCATCCTTAAGGTGCTTTAACTGTAAACCGTCGTTTCTGACCACAATTCACAATAACTCTACCTCCATCCCCTGTTGTCTTCCCACATCAAAATCCACCTACACATTTGTTTATATCTGTTTTGGACTGTTTTTGCTTGCAAACAGTGATTTATATGTGCATATTTCTCACCTGATTCAGACAAGATGGCTTTTTCACTGTAGAAAGCAATATTATGAATGGAAGACATATTATACTTAAGCAATATTACGAACGGAAGACATGTTATGCTTTGGAAATGAACGCGCATATTTAACTATATGCCTCACTAAACATTAATTGATGGTTTGGAGTTATGTGCATTACGTGTGGATTATCGTGGTGTTCTTATCAGCTGTTTGGGTTGATGACACGCATTCCCTGCAGAGGATGCAATGAGATCAGATCCGATCTAAATCTTGGCTGGTCTGAGGGAGAGTAAATGTTCAGCAAATGTTCAGCTCTGGGTGAATGGCAAAATGAAAAATACACATACGCACCGCGTGTGTATATTACATAAATTCAGAATCTAGAGGGCAAATTTGCTGTCCCTGTATGTCCTCTCGGTGAGTCAGCACAACCCTAAAATGGCTTGACTTTCAAAGCTATGACCACTCTCTCCAAGCACAGTGAAACATAATCATCAATCATGCTAAAGGAGAGGGTAGGGTGGCATTTCCCTCCCTGGTAATTTTCCCTCAGTGAATGGCATGCTTTTAAGATTTCTATGCTTGATAATGGGTCACTGATTGCTCTTCTCTGAAAGCATGCACAATTTTCTCGGAGACATACTTTTTCACTGTCCCTCGCTGTTTGGTGGATAAATGGAAAGTGAATCGTTCTGATTGCGCAAGACGGCACACAGAGACACAGTGTGCTGGATTTGTTCCCGTCTCTGTTTATACCAGATTATGGTAAAAGCAATGAAAAGACAGGCTGCTGAGAGAAGGCAGAGGTGCTTTAGTCAGATTAGAGGCGCTACTACCTCTTACCTCGCTTTACCCACAATTCCCAGTGGGTTTCATCTGTCTGCAGTATATTACGGCAGCTCTACGCTGACAATGAGATGGTGAGTTATGCGTGCGCAGATTAAAGTCTCAGAGAGAAAGGCAATTTTCAGATCTATGCGTATCACTGTTTCAAATAAAAATAGTAGACTTTGTTTGGCGTTCTATATGGAGGTAGACATACTATGTCCTCGATCGGTGTTAAATGCTAAGTGGGTGAGAAGCAAATGAATCACATGTCTGAAGCCTTCTGAGGTGATAAACGGAGATTAGAGCGTCGTGCGATAAAGCTCATGAAGCATTTATGCAATATGCAGATGGAGTCCTCTCACACACTGAATCACTTGAAGAAATAAAGGACATTATGTGGAACATGTAAGCGAATTATAGTGTACCCGAGATAAAATAAATAGGCCGTGCAGAGGTTTGGTGGTTCTGTGTAAAACAACCAAAATTGACAATTGTGGCGTAAGCACTGGGTGGTTCTTAGGAAACGGCGAGGAAAGGTGATATTTCCCCTCAAAATTACTAAAATGAGAAATAAAGCCTACTTTAGGACCAAAAATATTTTTTTTTTATTTGTAACAGAACATTTAAGCACTGTGATTGGTTGGCTGACTAGACAGTGACAGTGATGAATGAAGATTCATCAGGTCTCCTCGGTGAAGAAAAAAAAATGCCTGAATGCTCAGTGCTCGGCACGCTCCTGGAATAAAAAAAAAATGCACCATTCTCGTTTAGAACAAAAAAAAAAACCCACCAGCCCCAAGAAAAAACACTTTTGTTGGACTCGCAGCCATTTTATCATAACTGTTGGTGTCCTTCTGCTTGCCCATTTCTTTTTATTCGGCACAACCCTACATGGATTCTGCTGATGAATCCCTGTTTGCTTAGTAAAGCAAATCAAATGTCATCGATCCATTCACGCTATCAGAGACCATTCTGCTTTTTGCTATGTAAACTCAAAGCATGCTTAGTATATACTCTCCTTCAGGGAGCAGTGAGATAAAGAATGAAGGGAAACGAGAGCGTGCTGCTGGTATTTTTGCACTAGGCCAAGGTCTGAAGGGCATCGAGCAGCATTGTGTGAGGGCTCTTTGTGTCCTTCTTTATCCAAAGGGAATGAGGCTTTGCTGATGGAGCACCTCAGAAGTTGAAACAGATGGCCTTTTCTAGTCAGAAATAAAACATAGCAAACGTTAGCTACAATAAAGAGTCATTTCAGCACACACTGCTGTCTTAAGCGGGTGCCTAGGACTGCTGGAGCATAATTGATTAATGTGATTTTACATACAGTCCCATTTCTCCTCGGTTTAACTGTGACTCAGATGTGGATTGTTGACTTGCTACGCAGTTAGTTCACTGTGGAAAACTGAACATAGCGAGGTGACAAAAACTCTAAGTATTTATAGACTTGTCATCCTTGCAAGTCTTTTTCATTAGAGCTTTGCAGGGTTGCAAATTAGTTTCAAAAATACTTTGTGCAAGCATGCACGTCACAGTATGTTGGTGTTATCTTCAGCATTGATGCCAGATTTCTCTACACTATCTATGAACTGACAGACATTACTATTTTCCATACTATTAAGGCTTTTCATTTACAAAAAATGCAATGAACTAATTACATTACCAAGTGATAATTGACATTTAACATGAGTAAATATATACAGAAATACAACAAAAGAATGTTAACATACATTAAGAATTAAATATCCAGTGAAATATCTTCACGGCTCTCTTTAATGAGTACGTCCATCATTATGTGAGTATTTTTGCGTAACTGAGCGACCTTTTCTATTTTGAGATGATGAGGTTGTTGCGTTTGACAGCATCTGTCTGGACTGAAACTCACAACTGAGATTTGATTTATACTGCATCTCATTTATTTCGTCAAGTAAAAGCAATTCACTTCATGAAGGCCAAATGCAGCCCTTCACAGCGTTAAAAGAAAAATGCAATAAAAAGTTTTCTTTTTTTGTGCCTGGGTATGTTTATGCGTAAGCCCAAGCAATAATTGAGATCTCTAAGTATATGGATGATATATTCAGCATCTCAGTGTCCTCAACTTAAGTATCTTCAACTTAACAGAACAAAATATCTTAAATTGTGTAACAACATGGAGCTATGTGATTAATGACAACATTTTCATTTTGGGGTGGAGTAACCCTTTAATTGTAAATTAACATAGAATCATTCTCTAGCAAGGTTTTTAGCGTCTGTGCTAGTTTTGTGTATCTCATGTGACTCCACGGTGCCTTTACTTTCCTCTCACATAAGAAAATGAATCAATATTTCACGTCCACTTATTTATTTCCTTGGAAAGCAGCTATAAAATAAGCAGGATAATGTACAGTCAGACAGTAATAATCACAAAAATAAACCCTGAAGATGAGTTGCTGACTGGCCATTATCCCTGAAATACTAGTTTCAAATTCTATTTAAAAAAAAAACAGCAGCCAATATTCACTGTCTACACTAACGTTCTATTTCAGACGCGGCCATTGTATCGCTAGGAGTTGATTTTGCCACTTTTGCTATTCCAAACATCTCTCCATGTCGTGAGGTGAGCGCACTCCACGGAAATGGAGCACCCTTGAACAAATGTTTGCACCAGGAAATGAATGACATTTGGGTTCATTTGAACCAGCGTACTCTCCAATCAGTGTCATCACAGCAGAACAAATTCAAGCATTTGGATGATCATTCGAGAGTAAATGTTAGCACACCGGAGGCTAAAAAAACAGCGAGACAAAAGTTAATGCCGACACATGGCAGGGCTGCTCTAGTTTCGGGAACCCGTGAGTGTCCGTAGGAGGATTGGCAGGCAGAAAAGAGGGATAAAAGCGGGCGGTCGCACTTTCACACATATATACGCACATACTTGAGAAACAGACATTTTTAAACCACCCACTACTCAGTTCAGTGCGCATGTTACTCACGGTAGAGCAGCGACTGTCAAACATTGAGTCTGACAAGGGTAAATTATACAGGAGTAAATATCAGGGCAGTGCGACTGCTAATGCACGCCACGGTCAACAACGACAATAAACCATGACAACAGCAATTCCACCCACGCCGAGAATTTAGGTTCACCTCTTTTCTTGCAATTTAACAACTGCCACTTAAGTATATAGTAGTAAGTGCTTTTAATTGCACCGTACTGAACTGGGAGAGCGTCCGAGCTGGTCGTCCTTGAACCATTCGCTTTCAAACGTCTTCAAGGGAGTGCATTTTATGTGTCGTGTGCTGTTTGCTAGTCTACATGTCATTAGTGTGCCATTGTCATAGAAACGGCTAAATTCATTGAAGGGTCACTCGCAACTGACTCAAAACAAGGCCTAATTGTGTTCAAGCTTATAACTGTAGCTTTGCGCAATGTTAGATTTGAACCGACTGACTCTTTTTGCCCCGTTCGAGCGGTTTATAGAGCCACTTGCTGAAGCGCTACGCGAGTCAAGGCAGGTGCTCTCACAACCGAGAGTGATTGGTGTGTGTGTGCTTGACCAGATCTCCCGTTCTCTTAAGTGTGTGTTCACACTGACAGCGATTAAATCGCTCAAGGTCAGGGAGTTGCTGCTCTGCTGGATGCTCCCGTGGTAAGCGTTCACACTCGATCGCTGTGTCTGACTGAAGCAGGCAGCGGATCGCTTTCGACACTCGGGCAAGATTTGCTGAATCGTGACTGCTCATTTGCATACAGTACTGGCAAAAGTTTGGAATAATATGACTTCATGCATTTAAAAAGATGTCACTCACCAAGGACATTTCTCTCCAAGTAACAGTACTAACAAAGTGGAATATTACAGTGTAAAATGATTCATTTCTATTATATATATTTTAAAACGTAATTTATTATTGTGATTGCAAAGCTGAACTTTTGAATGATCATCCTTCTAATATACTGATATTCAGCTTTTTTTCATGAATTATTATTTGTGCTGTTATTTATAATGTTTTATATTTTTATCAATATCGAAAATATTATTTTTGAAGAGGAAAACTTTTTGGAGGAAAACTTAGTGATGAATAAAATGTTCCAAAGAATAGCATTACTTCAAAATATAAGTCTTTTCTGCAAACGAGTCTCTTATAAATATGTACTTCTGGTAATTTTTTCGCAACACAATTTTTTTGTGCCTCACTGCACGTTTCACGGCAGTTTCAAAATGTGAGTGGTGCTAAAACACTTTTATTACATTAATATAGGTACGTTTTTTAGTGTTTTTATTACGTTACTTCAGGTTAAGAATTTAAATATCTGGTGACTGACTATAAATATTAATGCTCTGTCATATTGGGAATATGCCCTACAATCCTAAACCCACCTGAGAATGTTAAAAAATGCAAAACTGATATAAGAATGCAACAGAATCAAAATAATTATTTTAAAAAACATAACCAAATCAGCAAATTAAATTGATTTCTGACAGATCATGTGAGGCTAAAGTAGCAATTCTGAGTAATTGCTGAAAATGTTAAATGTTTAAATAGAAAACATAATTTTAAATTGTAATATTTTACAGTATTGCTGTTATAATATGTACAGTATTACACAAAAAGACTTTTCTGCTATTCTTTGAAATGTTCTATTCCTGTCACAAATTCATAACAGTGTCAATTTTTCAACCTTTTTGAATCTGCGGCAGTTGCTCGTGTTTCTGGCAATTTCCAAATCTCATTGCAAATGAATGACTTTGTGTGGCTTCAAATGGCTGTCTGGGTGAACACTTCTTTAAAAGTGAGCAATACATTGATAGGGAGTTCTGTTTGAGCTATAATGACAGCTTCATCTTCCTTCCCACAGCGAGAGCAGAGTGCACCTGCTGGAGTGAAGCATACATCAGGCATCCTTGATAGCTTCTCCCGCTCAGCCTCATAATACACTCGACACAATCTTGATATCTTTCCTCTGGCTTCAAAGTGAAGTCCTGACCTCTCTGATTGTCATATTTTTTCCGCAGACTGTGGTTGCTGAAAATTGGCTGACCATAACAGTGCCTTCGAAATGCAGTTCTCAAAGTGGCAGGGCAATGGAAGTTTTGCCTACATATACATAGTAGATGGGTGCATATTTTATTGTTGCTGCAAGAGGTTTTTGTCCTACGCAGCTTTATATTTATAAGACAATACAGTGAAACTTTTCACCAAAGCACTCTTTCATTGATTTCATTGATCAATAAACTTGTTCAACTCATTTTGAGGCATCATACTGTAAATATGTGACCTGCTCAGTGACAGATGAATCCAAAAGGAATGGTAATCTGAGAAAAAATATTTGTTATTAAAAACGAATGCGCACGATTTTCATTAGGTTAAAAGTCACTTGTCACACTTTTTACTTTTGTTTTAATTTGAAGTACATTTTATATAATTTTGTATTAAAAATATTTAGTTTAAATAAGTGCACTTATTTTGAATAATACGTTTTTTAATTTAAGTTTTCAAGCCTTACTTAACGGGGTCAAAAAACGATTCAGATAATTGCACTTCTTATGCATTTAATACTTTTAAATGATCATATTTTCATTTAACGGCACTAAAATATTCTTTTGTTAATAAGTATTTTAAAGTGTGCTTGGCAAAGGCACAATTTGTTAAATATTAAATGGTTAATTCACTCAAAAATAAAATTAGCCCATGATTTGCTCACCCTCAAGGCATCCTAAGTATATATATATATATATATATATATATATATATATATATATATATATATATATATATATATATATATATATATATATATATATTTCTTTCTTCTTTCAGACGAGTCCAGTTGGAGTTGTCCTTTCCCTTCCTAGCTTTATAATGTCAGTGGATGGGTGTTTTTGTTCAACAAAAGTCAAATAAAGTGCATCCATCCATAATAAAACATTCCTCACACTGCTCCAAGGGGTGAACAAAGGCCACCTGTAGCAAATCGATGCATTTTTGTAAGAATAATGTCCATATTTAAAATGTTAGAAACACTCTTCTTCCACTTCTGCTAACTGTCACATATGCAATATGATGTAAGACCAGCCATTTCCAGTATACAGTAAAGCTAGGAAGAGCAAACTATTTTTTTATATAACTCCAAATGGATTAGTCATATACACTTATAGGGTGCCTTAAGAGTTAGTAAAGCATGGTCTCAGTTTCATTTTTGGGTGAACAAACTCTTCAAGAACTATTGTAAAATTGGTCTATTCATATTAAAAAGGGACAGATTAACACTTTATTGTGCACGTACATTTTAAAAGGTATTTGTAGTATACTTGGCATCAAATAAATGTTATATTTTAGTATATTTATTTTTATTCACTTTAGGGTTATGGAAGTGTTTCTGTAAGAGGATAAGAGGTCTAAAAGAGCTTTAGTCTTTAGCGTTATGCAAGATTCATACAAGCTTCTGTAGCTTCTGAGTAGATCTGTCTTGCCAAGAATTGTGCCTTTTTTATTCCTCAGCATGAAAATGTATTTTTATTTAGATTCTTTGTGTGCTTGTGTAGGTGTGGCAGTGTGGAGGAAGTGTGGAGGTGTTGCCCTGCGCCCGTATCGCCCATATTGAGCGTGCCCACAAGCCCTACACTGAGGATCTCACTGCCCACGTCCGCAGAAATGCACTGAGAGTGGCTGAAGTGTGGATGGATGAGTTTAAAAGCCACGTCTACATGGCCTGGAACATTCCACAAGAGGTGAGGTCTATTATGTCAGCTACTGTACTTACCACTAGAAAGTCCTGTTGACATTTACATTCACTTAAATGGCGGATGCTTTTATCCTAACATGTTTCATAAATGAGAAATGCTAAAACGCAATTCACCCAAAGGACACAAGAAAAGTTGCAATACAAGATTTAAGGGTTGTTACAGGAGGTTATAAATTCAATTAACCACTTACCTTAAAAAATAGTACTCTGGAAAAAATAATACTATAAACAATTTATTTTAGCTACATTTAAATAACTAAATGTGTACTAATAAAATACATTTATTGCAACCACTTGGCCTATTCAGTGTCTTTGCATGCAGGACATTTAATGCAGATCTGAACTATACTTAATACTTCCACTTTAGTGCAATCAAATTTGCTGCTTAAATTTGGCAGACTTCAAGTTTACCAGTTTAGTATATTAAAAGTATAATTGTAAGTTATTTTTATTGAGCGTATAAATTTGGAAATGTATTTGTAATATACTTGGCATCAAATAAATGTATTTTCACTATAGGGTTATGAAAGTGTTGCCTCTTCTAATGTTTCTGTGAGATTTAAGGGGCAGTCACAGCCCACTTTTCATCATTTACTGAAAAAAAATGTTTCTAAAAAAGCCTCAATAATATACAGCCGTTGCAGTGTTTGTAAGAATTTCAAAATCCATATGAGCATGTCTTTAGAAGGATATATCTACTTTATTTCCATAAGAGCTGGTGCAGCAATTTAGAAATGTACCGTTTAAGCAGAACGATAGCTGCTAAATTCTGCATTGACGAATAATTTAGATAGGGTTGTTCTGGTGACATTTGCGATATCCCACCATCAAGGAACAGCGAATGTGAATGTTCTGGAAAGGGCCTCATTGTGATGGCAGCACAGTCGCGGCTCATTCACAGACCCCAGCAGTCTCAGAGGAAGCGTAGATGTGTAAAAGTGAGTGTGTGTGGGAGGGCGCAGATTTTATATGGCAGCATCAGTGGCTTGAATCTGATGTGGGTAGATACTGGCAACCAGTGTAGCTAGACAAAGGAGGTGTGAAGGGAGCCCTTTTGGGTTCACTGAAGACCAGGTGTGCTGCTGCATTCCAGATCATTTTAGTTCTTTTGCTACATGCCGGATGGCCAGAAAACGCGTTCAGTTCCTTCTTGTCCATTATATATGCTTTTAAAATAATGCGTGATATTTGTAAAAATAAATTAGATCATTTTATTAGATAATACTATGCAAAGTGCGTCAAATTGAAGGTTAGTTAATTTTCTTACTTATACTGCCTGCACGAATATCATAAATGGATCTCTGATAAACTGCATACGGTCTCAGAATGGCTTATGGTCATCTTTGATTTTCTTTCATTGGAATTTATTACGTACAGTTCAAAAGGGGAAATGGATGTTTCATCAGACATATAACCTATTCATGAAGTATGAGGATTTTTTTCTTTATGTGAACCTTTTTAAAACAACTTTTTATTTATTTATTAATGGAAAATGTTTCTTTGTGTGTTCTTACATCTACTCAAATAGAGTGGTGATCAAATTTTGTGCACAGCACCTTTCTAAGAGTCTGATATAACCTTATAGAAGCACTTTCTTAAATTATATCACAAGCATATTCAATCTTTTTTTGTTAGTTGCAAAGTTAAAACAGAAAAAGGAGTGACCCATAAACACGTTGTTTCCGTTGTTGGAAATAAAAAATATTTCCACAGTCAGTATAACTTGAATAAATGGAAAAAAAATGGACTCTAGAAAAGTGATTAGAATGTGTGGTGAAATACAGTTGTTATTGTCTATTAAGCAGCCATTACCTCATTTATAGTTCTCCAGCCCTCAGCTCTGCTTCCAACCATATGTTACAGCGCTCCATTTATTTAGGGAGCTTTGGCCCTGCTCGTGCATTTATCAGCAAGACAGCAATTAAGATCTGGTGAAAGCGGAAGGCGTCGTGAGATTGCAGCAGATTCCCAGACTCAAGCTGAATGTTGAGAGGAGGGAAAGGGAGAAAGGGAAGTGACTGTTGACGCAGAAACAAAGACATGACTCTAGTGTGGTGAGCAACATGAACTGAGATGTTCTTTGCTATTTCGGTTCCAGCGGTATGGAGCACAATGCTGCATTTTCATGAATCACTGCTATAATGAAAATTTGGCCTGATTCTATATCTCCAGTCCGATAATCTCTTCCTCCGTCGCGAAAATAAATGGTTGTGTTATATTATGATTATAGTCATGACTAAAGGTCATTGGTACAACATGCAGTGAAAATGTCATAAAATCTGACGTCATTTAATCACCCTAATATCGTTCCAAACCTATACATTTATTTCTTCTGATCAACACAAACGAAGATCATTTAAAGAATAAAGAATTTTTTCCCCATATAATGAATGTCAATGGCAACCAAAACCAATATTTTATTTGCCAAATTTCCTTTAAATATCTTATTACATGCTGTATTTTAAGAAACTGTATTTTGTTAGTTAAATTTCAAAAGAGTGAAATTATATTGAGGACAAAAAAAACTTAAACATTGATTATAATTCAAAATTAGTGTGTCTGAAACATAATATTTCTCAGAGTTATGTTTCTAAATGAAGCACCGGTTGTTAGGGTCATAAATAGGGTCTCCTCACCATGATTTACATTACACTGTAATTGTGTGCCTGTGTGTTTCAATCAGGGTTTCACTCAATCAAACTGACTTATATGAGGGGGACGTGAAAATGTAGAAGTTAATGCAGCAGATAAAAAGGTTCATTCAGAAATTAAAACTTTTTATAATTTACTCACCTTACATTTGAACGAAAACTACATGAATTTGATTCTTCGAACACAAAATAATATATTTTGAATAACTAGTTGCAACTATTAACCAAACAGTTGTGTGTGGAAGTCAATAGCTATCAGCAACTACCGACAGTACAGGTTCAGAACAGCTCGAGTGTGACAGAATTGTAATTATTTATTGGCTAAACCGCCCCTTTAAACTCACTGGTACCTCTTCCTGTTTGTTTGTGTGTCCTCAGGACTCAGGGATAGACATCGGTGACATTGCAGAAAGGAAAGCGCTGAGGAAAAAACTGCAGTGCAAGACCTTCCGCTGGTACCTAGTGAACATATACCCCGAGATGAGAATGTACACGGACACCATCGCGTACGGAGTGGTGAGTATTCGTATTAAACCCAATGAGACGGAAGCAGTTTGCACATGAAAAGAGCAAATAAAGAGTTCAAACGACTGTATATCTTGTCAGATAGACTCATTTCCCAGCAGTGCAGTGTTATCTGGAATCAAATTGTGCTGTAATAAAACCCTGCGTGTCCAGTCAGAGCGGTGGCAGTTGCAAGACAGTTTCTGTCCACACGGCTAATGCTCCTGCGAGTGCTGAATAAGCTACGGCTTATTGTGAATGCCCAGATACTGTACAATTGAGGCAGGATTTGAGAGCAGTGCTCGCCACGTGTGACACCCACTCGTCCGTTCCGTCCAAGGCATCTGAAGAGGATTTTCCAATTTGCTTGACAAAACGATGCCTGCGCCATTCGCCGCTAGCCGTCGAAAGTGCGACTAGCCCGTACTGTTTTTATTAGCCACGCATGTCAAGTCCAAACAATTCATTCGCTTTTTATTTCCTACTAGACTAAATAATAATGCACTCGACTCAGTACTGATGCAGAAACAGGCTGTCTGCTTGAGGTGTTCATTCTGTGCTTGATTTCATCATGTGTGTTTTCATAGGCGCAATTTAAAAGGAAGAAACTGTGGAAAATAGGTCAGCCTTATTGAAATGAATTCTGGGAGTAAAGGGCTCAGAAATAGCTCTCGCCCTCATTACTTTACTCTGAGTGACTGCATTTGATGAGCCTGTCAATCACGTTGGCTGGAAAGTCAGCACGCGGTGATAAAAGGCACAGCAGTATTCAGCTGAATCCAACGGAAAATGCCAAAACAGAGATACGATCCATTGAAGTCCTCCGTTAGGAATTCTGTTGTCACTGATACGGCCATGTGTTTCAACATTATTTTCATTAGACGTAACAGTTGCAATACGCTTTGAAGCCTGTGGTGAAAAATAGTTTTTGAGGCTCTGCATGAAATGATTTTGCTAATAGGCCCTTTATACTCTGGAGGCAAAATCAGGTAAACAGATGCACAGCGAGTTCAAGTTATTCGCGGAAGGCGTGACAGTACGGCTCTTTTACTTCACCAAGGACTTTGGCTGGAATATCATTTAGATGATTCATGAGTGTGCATACACTTATGAAAATGAATTTTATAATTAGAACCTGTAATTAGGAGGAGAATTGAACCGCATTACGATGCAAGCGAAAAACAGCCTCGAGTTTTATCTGCTGTACGTGAAAGAGAGGCGTGACAGCGAAAAATTGCATGCACTTGATTGTCCACTTAATACTGATGATGCTATTTTTCTCTCAGCTTAGAAACTCTCTGAAGACTGACTTGTGTCTCGACCAAGGGCCAGACACTGACAACATTCCCATCCTTTACCTCTGTCACGGGATGACACCTCAGGTGAGTTGCCTGTTCACCTGCATCAGTGGAGTGACTGTGACATTGCTTCTCTTTTCTGCTGCTGTTTTATAAGGGCTAGCAGTTTAACGCATTTAGTGCGGCTAATTTTAAACAGAATTAGCACGATCAAAATATACAACTGACAAAATATTGATGCGTAAATGTTTTTGGGAGTCCCTAATAACAGGTTGACATGCATTCAAGGTCAAATAGGCTCTCATTGTCTTATAATACAAATGTATTTCTACCTTACTTGCTCAACGACTCCCAAAAGATTCTCTCAACGATTCATTTTTCCAAACCTCTCCCTTGCGTTAATCTTATCTGCAGTGATTGGTCAGATTGGTCTCATTTTCATTCCATCATGCCTGTAATGTCTGATAAAGCAGGGTTTGTGTTGCAAGCGCTGCTTTCTGTACAGCTGTTACCCGGGAAACGTTTTTATCGGCACCTAGCGGCAAAGAATGAATTAGCATTTTTCATTCAGACCAACACGAAAAGACCAACAAGTGGGCAGGAAATATGCTAATGTTTTATGTTGACATCAGTGTGAAACGGCTTGAGACTCGTTTCAATGATTCAGAGTCGACTCTATTCTTTTATACACGGTGCACGGTGCATGAAATGTCATTTTCAAAAAATAATAATAGGCGCACTTCAAATCAACATGAGAGAGAGTAAACGATGACAGTTTGACATAACGATGACATAAAATTTTTTAATTGCCATATGGTTAATTTTATGAAAAATGTAAAAATCTTGACAGCCCTATTTATAATTTTATTGACCTATTTTGTTCTTTATGGTTAAAGACTGGACTAAACAGTAGAGTAAAATGATAACGCAACTGACTCTTCATAAAAACAAGGGACAAATAATAAGTACAGATGTGCTGAGAAGGAATTTTATCAGCTAAATATCAGCAGTAATGAATGTACCGTAAATTGCCAAAATGTTCAAAACTAAGCACTGGTGCACAAAATATATCACAGATTTTGTTATTCTTTACTAGTGTTCCTACTTACTAAAGAAGGCAGTGTTCTTTTATGTTCAGTATAGAGCACAGGTTACCTTGACATGCTAACTTGTTTCAAAAGTACCCTGCATATACCCTTTTTGTAACTTCTTTTAGGAGCATGAGTAATGTCATTGACCAAATATTCTCCCTTGGTCTTCAAAATTACCTGAATTTTATGGTAACATTAATAAAAGATAAGTTTAATAATGTAATATTCAAAGAGAAAGGAGGCTAGGAGGTTTCAGATGTGAAAGGGAAGGACCTGTAGTGCTCTTGTATCCTCAGCGAGAGAGTCAGAGAGCAGCACTCGAGCTGATGGCGCCACTCAAGACGGTAAAGGGCAGGAAAATGGTGAACAATAAGTCACAGAAGGTGCCGCAATACCTGATCCAGCAGAGAAAGGGCTGATTGAGAAAGGTTATGGAAGCGTGATCATTCCCAGAACACAGCAAGCACAAACGAAAAAATTTGGAGTAGCAGTAGCATTAGCCTATAAAAAAAAAAATAAAAATCACAGGTGAGAAATGAGTTTTTCAGTGCTGATGAATTGTTAGGCTCACAAATCACTGGGGAATTCACAGAAGATGTTTTGTTTTGCCATTTCGTCTGGTTTGATCATTTTTATTAATTCTGTTTTTCCATTGAAACAGAGAGGAAAAGTAATCTAGCTAATCCGGATAAACAGTTGTGTGCCCAGAAAACACACACGTATGAATCGAATAAAAAAGCTGTTTTAGTGTCTATGTCTGAGCTGAAATGAAGAGAAATGAGATCTTGGTCACGCTTTGTATCAGGACTTAACTGCTTGGTATTTCAAAAAATAAGTACAATGTACTTATTGTAGTCGTACTGTATTGCTGTATAGTTAAGGCCATCTTATATAAAGCGGGACCTAGATCTAGGCTATTTTAGAAATATCTAAAATGAAATGATGAATAACTGATTTAGACTCCATTAAGTCTCTTGAGCTATACAGGAGCAACCTCAGCAATGAAAATGTTCTCCTTGGTGGTTATTACCGTGTGTTGTCTGCACTATGAGTATTAAAACATCATCCATAAAGTAGTTTGAAGTAGTCAAAGTGAGCGTTGCCTTTAAATGAGAAACACAAAGTACACGGTCAGACACAATAGAGCGGCAGAAAGAGTGGGCTGGATGATAGTCATAAGTGTTTTTGTGCAGGGGTGGCTGTTTGATTTTCCAGCACTCTCTGCCAATATCTTTGAGACTCTGGGGGTAGTTGGAGGCGGCCTAAACATCACAGCAAAATATGGAAATATAACAATGGTGTGTATTAATGTCTGAGTACCAGTGTTAAAGAATATTTTGCTAATGCTTGGCGTTGATGTTAACTGTGCATAAAAAGATACTGAAAACCACAAAAGGATTATTAAAGAGCTAAAATTATTTTGCACTGCTTTATATGTTGGCAGTTCACAACTATACACTTTCAAAACATTTAGGCCTAACTTTAAAATGTACTTGATAAAAATACATACATAAACCTGGTTATTGTGTATTTGAAACTAATTAAATGTATTAATTATATTAATTGTGTTGATTTGAAACACTGCAGAATTTGTGATATTTATAATATATATATATAATCTATAGAGAGAGATCTATAGAGGTCTGTAGTGAATTATAATGATGAATTTTTTGAATTAATAATTGTAAGATTATAATGTACAGATCAGCTGATAGACAAGTCTAAAATCACTCGACAAATAGAAAATATATCACAAAAATGATATATTTAGACTATAATAAATTAATACTGTTCATAATATTTCAGATTTAGTATTTGGGTTTATTGTTCACAATATAATTATTTTGTTTAGTCTACTTCTGTGTTATGTTTCCAGCTTGAATGTGTGACAAGCTGTATCTTCCGATTTCCCAGGTGCACATGAAGGCAGCATATGATTTGCAAATGACAAAGGCTTTAATTATCACCGTCAGAGCATGAATAACATCGCATACATGTTATCTAAATACATAACCCAGTCCATCAAAATGATGGATCATAATTATTTGTAGTGCAGTCTACAGTACCAAAACACAATAGATGTGTAAAGGTGTTTACGTCACACCGACAACACAATGGTTCAGTTTGAAGAGATAATTTATGCTTTTTGGTTTTACAATTTTTAATATCTAGTTAACCAGTGTTGACCAACGCAGTATGTGACTGTTTAATTACAGCATTGTCCATTATTTAATTTTAGAGTATAAAAGTGTCCATTTTATACTCAGGATATTGTTTTATTGATTGAGAAAATCAAAATATATGTATAAATTCGAAATATACGAGAGTAGAGGAAGAAGACCTGTCAGAATTGCTGACAGAACAGTGTATAGGATAAATAATAGCGTATCGCATGATGTGTGGAACATGCTATTTGTTCTAGGCTAATGATTTATAGACAATAATAGCCATATTTTTTCATTCTCGGTTTTCGTTCTGCTCCTGTCACATCCAGATTGGCTTAGTCTTACCTGTCAGAAGGCCCCCGTGGAGTTCATAATCAGGACTCAGCTCATAGCATTGCATTTGAGAGCGATTTCACAAAAATGTGCCCACATCAGCATATTTCAACTTAAGTATACAAATATAATGTCTTCAGATACTTTTGATGCTAATGAAAGAGATATGATGACTTATTTCCATTTCTAACATCTCATTGTTTTTAAGAAAACAGCATCTGATTCTTTCCAAAGGTGTTACTTTCCTTACACTTGAAGTATGTGCAGTGCAGGCGGACTTGTTTTTTCCTTCTCTACTGCAGGGATGTGTGTTTTTTGACAATGGAGCTTACACAAAAACAGGAAGTTCTTGGCAAACATCTCCAACCTGTGCACACATGAACACACTACTGAACATGTAAAATATGGTGAGACAGAGCTGTTCCCAAGGAGATTAGTTCAGACCCTTCGCTCCCTCCGCTCTGAGAATAGCACACTGTTCAGGAAAGATTTGTGAAACAGCAGTCTTAGGTGACAGCTACTGAAACCTGCTGTCATTTTTGACACAGGCATTTGCTTGACAATTAACTGAAATAATAATTTTGAATGCCGCTTCTGTGATTACTGGAATTTGAAATATGTGCAGCATTGCATTTAGCTCTACTTCCACTGACTCAAAAAGACATGCCAATGTTTGGTTTTTTTTACAGAGATTGAGCATTGTTGCCAGTCACAGACATCTGTTCAGTACAATGGGTATTTAACTTGCCTACACTCTTACAAAAATACAATTTTGTATTGGCATTGATGGTTCTGTGAAGAATATTTAAAGGGTTACTCCACCCCAAAACATTTTTTTTTCCCATTCATCACTTACCCCCATGTTGTTCCAATTGTTCCATTGTTTCGGAACCTGGCGCATTTTCCCCCTTTAGCTTGGTTCGCTTGGACATATGTGAACACTCTCAGAACCGCACCAAAAAATCAGATCCAACGGCTATATCACAATGTATTATGGGTAATTAGAGAAGTTACCCAAGGCCCGGAAACCCGGAAAATAAATAGTGGAATTTTGACTGATGATCAAATCTATGATATAAATTCAAGTCTCGTGACTTGAAAGTAAACCGCACCAAAAATAAAAAGCTACATTGCAATAATTTGAATCTCTATTTCGGGGTCTGCAGGTGTGAAAACACCCTAAGATATATTGGATGAATTACTGGGAGGCTTTTGAATGTCCCATTGACTGCCAAGTAAATTACACTGTCAAGGTCCAGAAAAGTATGAAAGACAACATCAAAAATAGGCCATCTTCCGTCAGTGGTTAAATCTGAATGTTATGAAGCAACAGGAATAAGTTTTGTATGCAAATACAATTAAAACAACAGCTTTAACAGTTCATCTCCTCTGTGTCTCCGTGTCACTCGAGGGTCATTTTGGAGACTATTTTGAGAATGTATAAAAAAAAGTTCTGAGCTTTTACACGTTTGGAACAACATGGTGCAAGCGATTAATGACAAAATTGTCATTTTGGGGTCGGGTATCCCTTTAACATTCATGAATTTCCATTGCACAAAAGGTTATTCACGTTGGACTTTTAAGGAGAAAACATAAAGAAAGTGAGCCTCTGAACTGTATGATAGTTTTTGTTTCACATTCTGAATAGAATACAAAAGATGTGTATAGACACATAGTGCATAGACACATTTATTTTGCAGTGACAGTCACCTTGGTCCAGACCAAGACATTGAGTAATGAGACCAAGATCCAGTCCAGGGCCAGGCTTATGTGATCATAAGAAATCTCAAGATCAAGACAAAATAATTGAATTACTGATTGTAAATGATCTCCATCAAAGGTAATAATTGCAATTACAAAGGAAAGAGTCATAAATGATTATCTTTAATGCAGCATCCAGGAACATGTCCAATTTTAAGAAAGTGACCTTTTTCACCTTCGTGAGCTGGTTTAATTTAAATCAGTGAATCATCACCATACCATTAACCTATTTTCTTTGTGTCCAATTATTATTACCTTTATATGAATAGAATAATGTGCAGTACCACCCTGGGACTAGTCTAAAAGCCTGAAGTCCTGTTCTCAACCCAAATAACGTCAAGAGAAAGAGTTTTGTGTTACAACACTTTGGTAATATTATCTTTTGAAACTAAAGTTTGCCAGAGGACTCTCTGAACTTTAAACAAGAGAAAATCCTTCAGGAGAAAAACGCACCTGCATAGCAATCCTCTGCTCAGCCCTCTCTACAATCCTAAGGAGCAACAAATGGAGCGCTCCACACTTTTCTACAACGTTTTCGCTTCAGAGCTTCCATTACAATGACACATTTGAAGAATTCATTCATGGGTGAATACTTTTTTATGCATGAGACAACAAGCAATGTTAAGTTTGTGACTTAAGCAGCGATTTGCCTTGGCCAGAATGGCTCTGGAGAGACTGGCCTGACATGTCTGCCAGATGTTCCTTAGTCCCTTGGCTGCTCCCCTTATGCTCACCTTCTCTCTACACACGTTCAGTCACACAGAAACATCCTCTACACACACTAACGGCTTCCAAGTCTCTTCATCCTAAATTTCATTGAAGGTTTGAGCTCCTGCAGGCCATCTGGAGTGACTGCCGGTGATTCTTCAGACAGATGTCACTGGTGTTTCTGGCCCACACATTGACACTTCTTACATCACAGGAAATTACATCAACAACACAATTAACAGTGCTTCTTTTTGAATCTTTGACAGGTGTGGCATGCCCTCCGTGGCACGATAGTCATTTCCTGTCTCATCAAATCCCACAACTATCCCATTAGTTCACATTTCATCTCAGAAACAGTTATACGTTACTGTCGTAGTGCCTTTTTTTGTACACAGCAAATTGATATGAAAGTGAGATAAAAACACATTTTTTTTTTGAAGCGACTATACCATTTTAGCATCTTTCCTTGATTTCATAGGTCTTTTGTTAAGTTTAGTGATTCGTTTTTCACGTATACTATACCAGGTGCGCTACCCAGCAAGTTTACTCCGACAGAAATAAGTATTGAACGTGTCACCATTTTTCTCAGAAAATATTGGAAACATTTCTGTATTAAACCGTGAAGCTCATATCCGAAATGCCGCTGATATCAGAAATGCCTATCCACCTTCTCCTCACGTCTGAAGTATCTCGTTGCGTTTTAATAATACAGTTCTTTTGAAAACGTAGGCTATATTAAAAGAAAAACCAAAAAATAAATTAAGTGACTGGAGCATTTTGTTGGAACATTTGTTGCACACTTGTTTCCTGCCACATGCCAAGCTAATAACATGGTTGTCAGCATTAAAAGGTATAATTGTTACTTTACAGTGCATATTTTGTTTGTGATGAAAATAACAGTATGTCGGTTATTTTACCTGCGAATCAATGCATTTTTTACAGATGTCTACTGATTCGATGTCCCTTAAATTCTTTCTGATTTAAGTGGTCCTTCTCTGTCACGCAAGCTACATATGTTTAACCTGCAAATTCTTGCTAAATATGCAGTTATATTATGTGCTATTGCCATTGTAATCATGATAGAGAGAGTGAAAACCATGACACTTTGACTTACACAAAAAATCCACTTCTCTCTCCAGTAAAAATCACACCGGTGATAAAAACTGACCGTGTTTTTGACATTTGTGCCCTGCCTGTCCACTATGCCATTACAAGTAATTCATACATACAAAGAAAACAAAGCAAAACAAATAAGTTTAGAAATTAAGTTATGCATAATAAAACAAAACGACACAGGGAAAAAGTACTGAACACATGAAGAAAGGGAGGCGCAAAAGACTAGCTAGCAGAAATATATTAGCAATTAGAAAGCAATCCTGGGCTCTGTCAGTGGAAATTAATATTAACTGGTTCAGTCCCAACACCTGGATGATGGAACATGGAAACGCTCAATTGGTTTCAGAGAAAGAAAATAAAGCTGCTAGAATGGACCAGCCAATCACCTGAGTTGAACCCAATAGAAAATAAGAACCAAAGATCAGAGTTCATAGAAGAGGATTATAGATACTTCAAGATTTGAAGACTGTTTGTGTGGAAGAATGGGCCAAAATAGCACTTGATTAATGCATGCAACTATTTAAGCTTGAGGCGTCAAAGTATTAAATACATTTCAGTAGTGCAATACTTTTTCCCTGTGCCATTTCATGTACCACACATCACTTCATTTCTGAACTTATTTGATTTGTTTTATTTGTATGTATGAATTACTCAATAGTTATCAACATCTGGTGAAAATTTCATCTCGACAACATCTTTGGACATACTTTTACTGTGAAAAATGGCTACGTGTTTAATACTTATTTCACCCACTGTATACAGCCGGTTAGATGTTACAAATCATGCATGTTAAAAGTGTTTTGAGTTCATAACATAGTGTGAACAATTGCGTATAAGTCTTTATATAGCGTTGCTGTTTTACTGCCTTTGGTGTTAATTTTGCCTGAAAACTACTGAAATGTGTATAGATTTCTTTTTGCAGTTTTCAGCTAAAATGAACACCAGAGGCAGTAAAACTGTTTTGCAAAAATGTAGGCAGAATCATGTATTTCCAAAAAATAAAAAATAGGCTGTTTAGTTCTAAGGGTCATACAGAGGGTGGAAAATGGTCATAAAAAATCATATTATGACTTTTTGGTTGCATAGATCTGGACTAATGTTATAAGTGGACCACATGGAATAAATACACTGATAAATATGTATGACCCCTTCAAAACAATGCTAATAAAGGTGCATGTGTGTTTGTGTGTGTGTGTGTGTGTGTGTGTGTGTGTGTGTGTGTGTGTGTTTGTGTGTGTGTGTGTGTGTGTGTGTTTTCTGCAGAAATATAGACACTTTGGGTAGAGGCTAAATGTGACCATCTGTTCTAAAGTGTTAATGCACTGAGGTTCAGCATGAGTCTGTATAATGCATTATGGTAGCTCTCACTTGTATATTATGAATAATACATTGCTTAGTCAACAAAGAGAATTATACTACTATGGCAAAAAAGGCATCTTGTCACTTGAAGAGGGGAATGGGTTTATTAGCATATCCCCAAACCTTATTCAATAATTAATGAATTTATTTAGAGCAGCCAGATGTGAAACATATCATAAAATTAACATATCAAATAAATGCTTTGCAAATTTTGTGTGAAGTGAATTATTAAAATGCTGTGCACTCTTAGAAAAGAAAAGAAATAAGAAAAAATCTGTAAAGTGTCCTATAGTAGAGAATATAAAGATGACTCATATAAGCAAAGTTGTAGGAAAAATTATCAAATTAATATTTTTGCATGTATTATATTTATTTATTTATCCCTTATGTGAGCCATTCATATGTGCTCTATTATTGTGTGTGCCGCCCTTTTTATCTTTACTTTCAGAGGGCACCAGAATGCTTCATAATATGATTGAAAGCACTAAAGTGTGCCCTCCATCTTGAATTGATTTGAAATCACACCTTTACCTCGTGTGTTTTCATGGTCTGCTGCATGGAGATGTCTCATAACATGAGATATAGACATTTATCGTATTGAACGGTTCAAATGCCTGTCCTTGTAATCTTCCTCAGTAGCTTATAAACGTAAAGTGACTATGTGCTGCCAGGCTTGCTCTCTTTCACGAGCTTACTCTGAAGCCTGGTTTTATTCACGAGTCTGCTCTGTCATTGCAGAATGTATACTACACCAGCACTCAGCAGTTATTCGTGGGCATCCTGAGCCCCACCATTGACGATGATGACAACAAGTGCCTGGTGGATGTGAACGGCCGGCCACGGCTCATTGAGTGCAGCTACGCTGTGGCTAAACGCATGAAGCTCCACTGGCGTTTCACTCAGGTAATGCACACCTGCTGCACAGTCTGCGCTTACACACGCAACAGGTTTTTCTTACTTCAAAGGTGTATTCACCCTCAGGTAAACCTAGATGTAGTTTCTTAATAATATTTGGTCACTTGCTCACCAATGGATGCTCTGCAGTGAATGGGTGCCGTCGGAATGAGAGTCCAAACAGCTGATAAAAACATCACAATAATTAATCCACATAACGTCAGTATATTAATTAACATGTTATGAATTAAAAGGCTTTTGTTATAAACAGTTTATCATTAAAGTGCTTTCAACCTCAAACTATTGTTTCCACCTAAAAGTATAAAGTATAATGTTGCTTTCTCCAGTTTACAAGCAAAAACTATATATATATATATATATATATATATATATATATATATATATATATATATATATATATAATATATATAAAACAGTTT
This sequence comes from Puntigrus tetrazona, assembly GCF_018831695.1. Taxonomy (NCBI): domain Eukaryota; kingdom Metazoa; phylum Chordata; class Actinopteri; order Cypriniformes; family Cyprinidae; genus Puntigrus; species Puntigrus tetrazona. Next base: position 36,904,013 of record NC_056705.1, on the reverse strand, counting down.
TAAACGAATATGTCAGTGATTGCATTTTTTGATGTGAGAGGATCAAAGAGGTAGCATTTTTAT